>NC_072779.1:35178380-35198380 GCF_022539595.1 Amphiprion ocellaris | reverse complement strand
CCTAGTCTGAACCACGGCACCCCCTAGTCTGAACCACAGTGCCCCCCAGTCTGACCCACAACGCCCCCTAGTCTGACCCACAGCACCCCCTAGTCTGAACCACAGTGCCCCCCAGTCTGACCCACAACGCCCCCTAGTCTGAACCACAGCGCCCCCTAGTCTGAACCACAGCGCCCCCTAGTCTGAACCACGGCACCCCCTAGTCTGAACCACAGCGCCCCCTAGTCTGAACCACGGCACCCCCTAGTCTGAACCACAGTGCCCCCCAGTCTGACCCACAACGTCCCCAAGTCTGACCCACAGCACCCCCTAGTCTGACCCACAACGCCCCCTAGTCTGACCCACAGCACCCCCTAGTCTGACCCACAGCGCCCCCTAGTCTGAACCACAGCGCCCCCTAGTCTGAACCACAGTGCCCCCCAGTCTGACCCACAACGCCCCCTAGTCTGACCCACAGCACCCCCTAGTCTGACCCACAGCACCCCCTAGTCTGACCCACAGCGCCCCCTAGTCTGAACCACAGTGCCCCCCAGTCTGACCCACAATGCCCCCTAGTCTGACCCACAGCACTCCCTAGTCTGAACCACAGCGCCCCCTAGTCTGAACCACGGCACCCCCTAGTCTGAACCACGGCACTGCTACGCTACATCTACCAAACTCCACTCAAAAATCTGTCAATTTCAGACTTGCATCTGAAATATTGAGTCCAAATCTGCAGCTGGAAACTGCTTTGAAGCCTCCCTGCAGCGCCCCCTGGTGTTGATCTCTCAGATATTTCATATTTTATTCCTCTAGTGTCTAACAAAAATCTGATTTACTTCAAAGAACAAACGAGACTCAGTCGATTCATCGGGATTCTTAAATCACAAAGACACAAAACTACCACAAAGACACACGAGACAAAAAACAACCACAAAGTTTGGTTTTCATCATCTTTGCTGAGTTTTCGTCCTCTAGTGTAAAACAAAAATCTGATTTCCTTCGAAGAACAAATGAGATTCAGTCGATTCAACAGGCTTCTTAAATCGCGTCTTATTTTCATGACATCACCACAATGTAAACAGACACTACTGAGCATGTGTAGCGGGTCACATGACCAGAGAGCTGCTTGTATGAACGGAACACCTCGGTGGTTCCCCTGCTAACTTTAGACAACAGCTGCTGCACACACACACACACACACACACACACACACACACACACACACACACACACACACACAGTGCTAACCTGTTAATTGTCAGTAAGCTGGCAGCTGATTGGAGGATTTCTCCAGTTAAATCTCTGCTACTGAAACACAAACCTGCAGGTCAAAGGTCAAACCTGCTGCTGTGGGTCATGTGACGCCCCGACAGCCAATAGGAAGATGAGCCGGAAAACTTACCAGAAAAATTTCTGGTGGCCAACATGGTGGTCAAGATGGCTCCCTGGAGGAGACGAGAAGCTTCAGTCAGAAAAATATCAACAAAATAGAAAGAAACAAGAGCAAAGAGACAAAACCACCACAAAGAGACACAAAACAACCACAAAGACACACAAAACGACCACAAAGAGACACAAAACAACCACAAAGAGACACAAAACAACCACAGAGAAACAAAATGACCACAAAGAGACACAAAACAACCACAAAGAGACACAGAATAACCACAAAGAGACACAGAGCTAAAAGTTTCAGGTTTCCACCTTTAGTTTTCTCCTGGCGTTAAACTTCTTCAGACACTCGACTGTCTCCTGTCTGTGCATACAGGACGCTACGGTGGAGCGATGCTGGGAGGAAAAGGAAACATCATCATCATCATCATCATCCCATCATCATCATCACCACTACCACGATCATCACCATCACCACCACCACCATCACCACCACCATCACCACCATCACCACCATCATCATCACCACCACCATCACCATCACCACCATCATCACCACCAACATCACATCATCATCATCATCATCATCATCATCATCACCACCACCACCACCACCACCATCATCACCACCATCACCATCACCACCACCATCACCATCACATCACCATCACCATCACCACCATCATCACCACCATCATCACATCATCATCATCATCATCATCATCATCATCATCATCATCATCATCACCATCACCACCATCACCATCACCATCACCACCACCATCACCACCATCATCATCACCACCACCATCACCATCACCACCATCATCACCACCATCATCACATCATCATCATCATCATCATCATCATCATCATCATCATCATCATCATCATCACCACCACCACCACCACCACCATCATCACCACCATCACCATCACCACCACCATCACCATCACCATCATCATCACCACCATCATCACATCATCATCATCATCATCATCATCATCATCATCATCATCATCATCATCATCACCATCACCACCATCACCATCACCATCATCATCACCATCACCACCATCACCATCACCATCACCACCACCATCATCACCACCACCATCACCATCACCACCACCATCATCACCATCACCATCACCACCACCACCACCACCATCACCACCACCACCACCACCATCACCATCACCACCCCCATCACCATCACCACCATCATCACCACCATCATCACATCATCATCATCACCATCATCACATCATCATCATCATCATCATCATCACCATCACCACCATCATCATCACCATCACCACCATCACCATCACCATCACCACCATCATCATCACCATCACCACCATCACCATCACCATCACCACCACCATCACCACCACATCACCATCACCACCACCATCATCACCACCACCACCACTACCATCACCATCACCATCACCACCACCATCACCATCACCACCATCATCATCACCATCACCACCATCACCATCACCATGACCACCACCATCACCACCACCATAACCATCACCACCACCATCATCACCACCACCACCATCACCATCACCACCACCATCACATCACCATCACCATCACCATCACCACCATCATCACCACCATCATCACATCATCATCATCATCATCATCATCATCACCATCACCACCATCACCATCACCATCATCATCACCATCACCACCATCACCATCACCATCACCATCACCACCATCACCATCACCACCACCATCATCACCATCACCACCACCATCATCACCATCACCATCACCACCACCACCACCACCATCACCACCACCACCACCACCATCACCATCACCACCCCCATCACCATCACCACCATCATCACCACCATCATCACATCATCATCATCACCATCATCACATCATCATCATCATCATCATCATCATCACCATCACCACCATCACCATCACCATCACCACCACCATCACCACCACCATCACCATCACCACCACCACCACTACCATCACCATCACCATCACCACCACCATCACCATCACCACCATCATCATCACCATCACCACCATCACCATCACCACCACCATAACCATCACCACCACCATCATCACCACCACCATCACCACCACCATCATCACCATCATCATCATTATCAGGTGACCTACAGAGATCCAGGGGTGTTTTAGTGCTTCGGCTGCTGTGATCCTTTTAGCTGGATTGATGGTCAACATCTTATTAATGAGATCTTTGGCTTCAGGAGTCACTGTGTCCCACTCTGGAGAAGGAAACTAGGAGACGAGGAGGAGACGAGGAGGAGACAAGGAAGAGACAAAGAGACGAGACGAGGAGGAAACCAGGAGGAGACCAGAAGGAGGCAGGACACAAGAAAGAAAGGAAGCGAGGAGAGTATAAGGAGTCAAGGAGTCAAAGCCCCGCCCACAACACACCCACTGACCAATGGTTGAGCTCCATGCAGATGAGCAGTGACATCATGTGGAGTCAGGTGACTTACGTCGTAGGCTCCAGCTTTGATCTGCTGGTAGAGACGATGCTGATCTTCATCCCAGAATGGAGGATAACCGACCAATAGGATGTAAAGGATCACACCTGGGGGGAAACTACAGTTACACACCTGAGACAGGACAACAGAACCTGCAGGACGGAACAGAACAGAATCTGACCACAGGCCCAGAGGTCCACTGCCTTCCCATACGGATCCTTCCTCAGAACCTCCGGAGAAAGGTACCCAGGAGTCCCTGCAAAACCTGCCGGCATACGACGGAGAACATCTTAAAATCTTCACAACACACACACAACTATGATCCTGTGAAACAATGTTAACACCAACAGATGATCTTAAATAAAAAATAATACTGCTCTTCATTAAAAAAGAATAAATTTAAATAAAATAGGTAAAATGTAAAGTAAAAAAATAATAAATTAAAGGTCAATATTATAGAGAGATCATGCACAATAAAAACAGAATATAATATCATTAAAATATAATATGTTTGAAACAACAAAATAATCTAAAACAAAAAGAAAATTTGCAAACTGAAGAAAAATTTTTAAAAAATTTAAATGTACATGGATATGCAAATCAAATGACATTAAACAGATGGAGGTGATTCTGCTGGAATAGAAACAGAGTTGCAGTAGTAGTACAACTCTAAGATGTACTACTGAAGTGCTATTGCAGTGCACCACAGTAGTACTGCAGTACAACTCTAAGATACTACTGTAGTAGTACTGAAGTACTATTGCATTGCACCACAGTAGTACTGCAGGAGCATCTTACCGAACCAGGCCTGCTGGTCTCCCTCCACCTCGATGGCCAGGCCAAAATCAGCCAGTTTCACCGCCGCTCCTTTCGACTTGGAAGCCAAAAGCAGGTTCTCTGGCTGGAGACACAGAACACATGCTAACACGCTAATTCTGCCTATTGGATTACATGAGAAATGCTAAAAATGCTAAGAGGAACTAAACAGTGTTTTAGAACTCTGCTATCCACACAGAACTCATACAGTTTAAGCTCACAGCTACCTTCAGGTCTCGGTGCACCACGCCCATCTGATGACAATGTAGCACCGCCTCCAAAATCTGCTGGATACAGTGGCTGTTGAGATAGAGGGGTAGAGGATAGTGGGTGGAGGGTAGAAGGTAGAGGTCAGAGAGGTAGAGAGTGGAGGGTAGAGGGGTAGATAGTGGAGGGTGGAGGGATAGAGTGGTAGAGAGGTAGAGGGGCAGAGAATGAAGGGGTAGAGGTCAGAGTGTAGAGGGTGGAGAGTAAGGATACAGGGGAAGATCGTAGAGGGTGGAGGTCAGAGGTTGGAGGGCAGAGTGTACAGGGTAGAGGGTGGAAGGGTAGAGGGTAGAGGTCAGAGGGTAGAGGGTGGAAGGTAGAGGGCAGAGGGTAGGGGGCAGAGGGTAGACAGTAAGGATACAGGGGAAGATGGTAGAGGGTGGTGGGGTCAAGGATGGAGGTGTAGAGGATGGAGAGGTAGATTGTGGAGGGTGGAGGGTAGATTGAGAGATTAGCAGACTTTGCATTAAGATGATTTACTGGAACAAACACCAAATGTTGGATAATCAGTGACTAATCAGAGCTGAAGGATAACGAGGAGGAGAAACAGTGATTCTCTGCACATCAGAAACAGTCACATCAGAAAAGTAAATCAAGGTCTTACCTGGCATCAGCTTCACTGTAATATTCTCTGGCTACAATATCTTCGAATAACTCTCCACCCGTTACCCTGAGAGACACAACACACACATGAACAGCCGCAGAGAAAACTCATTAAATGTGAATGAAAACATAAAATCAAAAATTACAAGAAAACGTGTAAATGTCAATCAGTGTAAATTAACATTTGAAAAATAAAAGTGGTCCAGTTAGAGTAAATATAGATACTAATACAGACACGTAAAATGACAGAATAATAAAAGAGTGAAAAGATGTTGATATAGCAGTGATTTGTTGTGCCTGAACAAGAACTTTATTATAATGTAGAAACATAAAAGAAAATGCATCATGTTCAGCTGTACTAACAAGAATAGAATAGAATAGAATAGAATAGAATAGAATAGAATAGAATAGAATAGAATAGAATAGAATAGAATAGAATAGCACTCACAGGTCAAAGATGAGGTAATGATGTGCCTCCTCTGAAATACTGTCATGTAGTCGAACTGAAAGACAGAAACAGAACGTTACTGTACACACAGCGCTATAGGGATGCTATGAGCTATGCTAACAGCTGCTAAGCTAGGCTAACAGAAGATGAAAGTGACACAAGGTCTTAAATAAATTTCACATTGTTTTAATAAATGGAAGAAGACTGTATTAATACATATAACAGATCAGACTAAAGTACATTTGGTTGCTGCAGCTCCATGTCCACAGCAGGATGGAGATAAAGACCACAAACATATCAAATATGATGCATTATTCTGTAATTTAATAAAAACTTAAAGGGTTTTCTGACATAGAGCAATTTGTGGGGACCTAAAGAGGTTTCAATGATCAGAGTGTAGAATAAGTATTAAAATATATTCACTTTAACTATTGCTGTAGGGTTAGACTCAAACATGGTGCACACTTTTGTGTGTCAAATGGTCACAAATGACAGGAAAATGCAAAGATTTCTGTCACATGAGGCAACACAGACTCAAAGGTCAGAGGGTAGAGGGTAGGAAGTAGAGGGTAGAAAGTAGAAGGTGGAGGGTAAAAATAGCAGGAGAATGCAAAGATTTCTGTCATGGGGCAACATAGACTCAGAGCAAACTACTCAGACTGAGAATAATTCCTAAAGACGTCCCTCCATCCTCACAGTTTGATTGGTTTCTCCTCCTTCAATTGTTTAGTTTATTGATTTTTAGTGTCTAGCAGACAGCTGTTTTTGTTTTCCTCCTTGTTCTACTGTCATCTAAAATGATCTTTAACACTACAGAACCAAGTTCCTTGACTCCAGATTTACTACACACCGACTACATAACAATGTAAAATCACCCAAAAATTAAGCAAAAAATTATTTTACGAGCTCAGCCACGAGAGCATCTCAGAAAAATGTAAAATGACCAAAACTTGAAGCAAAACAACCACAAAAAAAGATGTAAAATGGGGTTTGTTTCTGTTTTCTTCTTTGTCTCTGGTTACTATAGCCGAAACGACCAACAGCGCCACCTTCAGGTGACACGACAAGTTTATTAAAAGAAACAGAATCACATTCAACACTTCAAACGCTTGCTTCCAGTTTGTGTCAGAGATACATGAAACCAAGTCAAGAATAAAGAGGGGTAGTACTTTATCAGGAGGTACTTTATCAGGAGGTACTTTTTCAGGAGGTACTTTTACTGCAGTAATGGATCAGAGTACTTGGTAGATGAAGTCTGGGATGTTTGATGAGTTTGACTGAAGGCGTCTGTCTCTGCTCTCTGCATATATTGTATAATACCAGGTTTTATAGCCGAGAAAGAGAAGCTGCTGCCCACACACACACACACACACACACACACACACACACACACACACACACACACACACACACACACACATTAAATCCCGCTACTGTACTGTGTAGGAGTGTTTCAAGAGAAAAACCAGATTATTTCTTTCTGAGTCCTTTCACACAGGTACAGCTGTGTGTGTCTGTGTGTGTGTGTGTGTGTGTGCGTGTGTACGTGTGTGTGTGTGTGTGTGTGTGTGTGTGTGTGTGTGTGTGTGTGTGTGTGTGTGTGTGTGTGTGTGTGTGTGTGTGTAGGAGGATAGATGGTTTTGATGCCTTCACCTATGGACACTGTTGCCTAGCAACACTTACACACACACTACACACACACACACACACACACACACACACACACACACACACACACACAGAGTTACGTAACACTCCTCATATCTGCGGAGCATCACCTGCCCACACAGCGCTCTGATTGGATGGATGGTTCAGCTGCAGCCCCCTGATTGGCCGGCTTAGTCCATGTGAGGTCATATTTGAACATCTGACTAGTTCTGGCTCCGTTCGGCTCCTCATCAGGCTGCTGGCTGCTTTTTATCAGATTGTCCTGCTGAGTTAGACTCCAGGTGATCTCGTTGCTTCTCCTTCAGCTCAGAGAACGTCTTGATTTGTTCCTTCTTCAGAACATAAAACATTTGGTTCTGATCCAACTGTGAGAATAAAATCCTCCTTTTATCTGGCACTAGCGTGCAGCTCAGAGTATCGGTGGGTTTGGAGGCAGCTTCATGTTTCTAAAAACTCAGATGACGACGGAGACTCTGAGATCTTAACGTGCTTCAGTTTAACTCTGTCTGGTGTAGAACTATTTAGAACTTTTTAATGGTGTTCCCTCCAAAAAGAGAATTTCATTTCAAAGGACGAAATGAAAAACTAAACCAGCAGAGAAACAGGAAACAGACGTAATGGCTGAACATCTGAAGGTATGTAAGAAACGTGATCTTTCCTGGAAGATGCTAAGTCTCTAACAGGAATTAGAATTCCTACTCCAGGATTTGACTCTATGAAGGCAAACAGGTCCCTGTCTGTGGATGGAGATTTACTAAATGTAGTACTAGATGGCAAATGTAGTATTAGAGGGTAAATGTAGTACTAGAGGGTAAATGTAGTATTAGAGGGTAAATGCAGACCAGCTGTAGTTCCTGGTTGTTCCACCAGGTGGAGACGCTTCCTGTTTAATCCTGTAGAGACCAGAGGAGGCATCACTCAGACTACAGTTAAAGCAGAGAGCATTGTGGGAGTTTAGCAGCAACCTGTACCATGACAAAGAGTGCTGAGGAGGTTCATGACCTCCAACCAGAACTCAGGCCATCATCATCACCATCACCATCATCATCATCATCACCATCATCAGCATCAGCATCAGCATCACCATCACCACCATCATCATCACCATCACCATCACCACCATCACCATCATCAGCATCAGCATCAGCATCACCATCATCACCATCACCACCATCAACAGCATCACCATCATCATCACCACCATCACCACCATCACCATCACCACCATCATCATCACCATCACCATCATCAGCATCACCATCACCATCATCACCATCACCATCACCATCACCACCACCACCATCACCATCATCACCATCATCATCACCATCATCACCATCACCATCATCACCATCATCATCACCATCATCACCATCATCACCATCACCATCACCACCATCACCATCACCATCACCACCATCATCATCATCACCATCACCATCACCATCACCATCACCATCACCACCATCACCATCATCACCATCATCATCACCATCATCACCATCACCATCACCATCATCATCACCATCATCACCATCACCACCACCACCACCATCACCATCATCACCATCACCATCATCACCATCATCACCATCATCACCATCACCACCATCATCATCACATCTCCTTGAAGTCAAACAGACTAAATTACTCACTAGTGTCAAAGTACACAGAGATACACACAAACAGACAAGATAGTAGTATTAGTAGCAATAGTAGTAGTAGTAGTAGTAGTAGTAGTAGTAGTAGTAGAGCAGTATTTGTATAGTAGTAAGAAGAGTATCACAAGCAGCATAGTAGCACTAGTTGTAAGTAGTAGTAATAGTTTAGCAGTAGTTCTAAATGTAGTAGAAGCAGTAGTTGTAAATGTAGTAGGCATAGCATTAGTAGTTGTAAATGTAGTACAGGCAGTAGTAGTTGTAGATGTAGTAGACAAAGTCGTAGTAGTAGTAGCTGTAAATGTAGCAGCAGTAGTAATAGTAGATGTATTACAAGCAGTAGTATTAGTAGATGTAGTAGTAATAGTAGATGTAGTAGAAGTAGTAGTAATAGCAGATGTAGTAGAAGTAGTAGTAATAGTAGATGTAGTAGAAGTAGTAGTTGTAAATCTAGTATGAGCGTCACTAATATTAATTGTAATAGAAGTACTAGCCATAGTAGTAGCTGTACTTGTCGTAGAGGCAGTAAAGGAGTAGCAGCAGGTACAGTAGCCTGAACAGCAGCAGTATTTGCAGTAGTACTTGCAGTACATGCAGTAATACTCACCGATGTTGGGGTGTTTCAGTAGTCGACAGATTCGAGCTTCACGGTCCAACTTCTGATGATCTGCCAATAGACACAGAGATTACCGATCAGAGCTATTGATCAGCTACTGACAGGGTATAAACTCTGCTTTCTGATTGGACATCTCAGCCGCCAATCAGCCGGTCACTGAACGATACTGAGGATGTCATCATCTCTGAGGTCATACAGGTGAACCAGGTGTTTCCGTTGCCTAGAACCAGAGTCTGAAGAACTAAAGTCTGTATCAAACTGATGACCTGAAGGTGGACCAGAACTGCTGGTGTTTCAGCTCCATGAAGACATCAAACCTCAGAACATTCTTCTTCACTGCAGTAAGTCCACAGAAGTTCCCAACTCCAGAACAGATGGAGGCTCCTCATTCTGTGGATGTTTAACTGTTTACAACTCAGAAAATCTTCTTTCACAACGAACAGTTTGATGGTTCTGGATCAGCCCCGAAAAATAAAAACACAAGAACATGAAATAAAACAACAGACAATTCAGATATAATCACTTAGAACCTCTTAGTTTATAGTTACATTTACCCTCTAACACTACATTTACATTCTAGTACTACATTTACCCTGTAATACCATATTTACCCTGTAGTGCTGCATTTACCCTCTAATACTACATTTACCCTCTAGTACTACATTTACCCTCTAGTACTACATTTACCCTGTAATACTACATTTACCCTCTAGTCCTACATTTACCCTGTAATACTACATTTACTCTCTAGTACTACATTTACCCTCTAATACTACATTTACCCTGTAATACTACATTTACTCTCTAGTACTACATTTACCCTCTAATACTACATTTACCCTGTAACACTACATTTACATTCTAGTACTACATTTGCCCTGTAATACCACATTTACCCTGTTGTGCTGCATTTACCCTCTAATACTACATTTACCCTGTAATACTACATTTACCCTCTAGTACTACATTTGCCCTGTAATACTACATTTACCATCTAGTACTACATTTACCCTCTAGTACTTCATTAATCTTCTGAAATATCTGTTCCTTCTTTCCTCAGCTTCAGAAGTGAATGTTTGAACTAAAGGCTTCTGATTAATTTCTGTCTTTCATGTATTTGCGTTCATCAGTTGGACATTCTGTGGAGTTTCTGTGGAGGTTCCTGAGGTTCCTGATCATCAGTTCCAGTCTGCTGTTCTGGACCACTGAGCCTTGGAGGATCAGCAGCGACTCATCTTAGCTTCAGCTGAATGAACAGAAGCGAGTCGGCGTCCAGCAGAGGATCTGTGGAGGTTCTGTGGAGGTTCTGGGGAGGTTCTGAGGAGGAAGCTTTCCAACTGAGCAACAGCTCTGAAGCTCCAAACAAAGACTGGCAGCCGAAGCGACGGGAGGGAACCAAAGCCAAGAATCAAAGCAGCATGTGAACGTTTGTTTAATCTGTCTGATGAGCTCTTTCTGTGAGAGAATCTCCTCATTTCTCCATCAGTCAGCACTAAACCACAGAGACATCTCAGTTCAAACCCAGGAACAGAGCAGCAGATGCAGGTTTGTGTTTGAACCAAGCGCTGTTATTTGATTTAGAATCATGATTTATTTTTAAAACGTCTCCTAATCATCCTGTTTTATCGTGTTGCAGTTATGCATTTTATTTAGCTCTTTATGTTTATGTGATTGTTTTTACATTTTTAAAATGAATTTTTTTCAAGTTTAATAGTTTATTTATTTGATTTAGTGTTGAATTAAAGGGGGTCCTCGACTGACGTCAGAGTTCTGTTTCTATGGATCGGCGTAAGTACTGCCATCAGAAGAGTCTGACTTACACTGGGAGCCGTAATGAAGGGCAAAAAGTTAGTGAATGTAGCACAATCCAAAGTGGCGTACAACCAGAGAATGGAAACAAAGCCGTCTGATAGCACCGCGAGACGACATATTCATCCGCTCGTCAACTAGCTCCACGTAACCAGTTCTGATCTAACGATGAAACGAAAACCAAAGACTGCAATGTAACAACGACATGTCATACGACGTAAACCAAAGACCGCCCCATAACGACAAAATGCTTTACGTCCTAAATCGAAGACGGTCCCGTAACGACAGAACGCTTTGCGATGTAAACTGAGGACTGCCCCATAATGACAAAACACCGTACGACTTCGTTTCCACTTCTACAGGTTCATTGAATATCAACATGTTAAAGGATCAATAATCTGAATATTAACATGTTAAAATATCAATAATCTGAATATTAACACATTAAATATCAATAATCTGAATATTAACATGTTAATATCAATAATCTGAATATTAACACGTTAAAGGATCAATAATCTGAATATTAAAACGTTAAAATATCAATTATCTGAATATTAACATGTTAAAGGATCAATAATCTGAATATTAACATGTTTAAGAATCAATAATCTGAATATTAACACATTAAAATATCAATAATCTGAATATTAACACGTTAAAGGATCAATAATCTGAATATTAAAACGTTAAAATATCAATTATCTGAATATTAACATGTTAAAGGATCAATAATCTGAATATTAACATGTTTAAGAATCAATAATCTGAATATTAACACATTAAAATATCAATAATCTGAATATTAACACGTTAAAGGATCAATAATCTAAATATTAACATGTTTAAGGATCAATAATCTGAGTATTAACACGTTAAAATAACAACATTCTCCTCTTCAGGAGGAGGAAGAAGAGGAGAAGGAGGAAGAAGAGGAGGAGGAGGAGGAAGAGGAGGAGGAGGAAGAAGAGGAGGAGGAGGAAGAAGAGGAGGAGGAGGAAGAAGAGGAGGAGGAGGAGGAAGAGGAGGAGGAGGAAGAAGAGGAGGAGGAGGAGGAAGAGGAGGAGGAGGAAGAAGAGGAGGAGGAGGAGGAGGAAGAGGAGGAGGAGGAGGAGGAGGAGGAAGAGGACTCTCAGGTGAAACTTCTTCTCATTGTACTCTTAGGTTCTATCAGGATTTAGAACTTCAGCCGTCCTGATCCTCTAGAACCAGATCAGTCCTGACCCTCTAGAACCAGATCAATCATGATCCTCTAGAACCAGATCCTGACCAGGCTCTGATCCTTCTGTTGTTCTAATGAGCTCTAAACACAGCAGCTGAGGATCAGAACACAGAACCCAACAATCCACTGAAGGAACCACTCACAGGAGACCAGAACCCACAGTTCTATCAGTCAGGAACTGTTCCACTCTCAGACGATGTAGAACCTGATTCAGAACCGGCATGAGGACCGGTTCAATCAATCAATCAATCTTTATTATTAGTCATTGCACACTTTCATATACAACGAAATTTCATTTTAGTTGCCCTGCCAATGACAGCTCCTGCTGCTGCACAGTGCTGCGCGCACCTTTCTTGAGGAAAAAAGAAAAAGACATGTTGGGATCTGGGTAGGGATAACAGAGGGTAAATGATCTGGTACAGATGTGGTAAAAGTCACAGGAGAACATGTTGTGCTGGTGCAGGTGGAACCGGGTTCTTACCTCTAGCAGAGAGCTTCTTGGTGTTGATGATCTTAGCGGCGTACTCCTGACCCGACAGAACCTTTACGCAGCGCCGCACCACGGAGAACGCTCCCCTGGAAACACAACGGGAGAAACCAATCAGAAAACAATGTCACCTTCTAACTAGATGCTTCTTATGTTCTGACTAGATCCTCTTCATGTTCTAACTAGATCCTTCTTATGTTCTAACTAGATCCTTTTTATGTTCTCACTAGATCCTTCTTATGTTCTAACTAGATCCTTTTAATGTTCTAACTAGATCCTTTTCATGTTATAACTAGATCCTTCTTAAGTCTTAACTAGATTTTTTTTATGTTCTAACTAGATCCTTCTTATGTTCTAACTAGATCCTTTTAATGTTCTAACTAGATCCTTCTTATGTTCTAACTAGATCCTTTTAATGTTCTAACTAGATCCTTCTTATGTTCTAACTAGATCCTTTTTATGTTCTAATTAGATCCTGTTGTCATTCGAACCAGACATATAAGTTCACTTTAAGTCCTTTTCATGTTCCAACAAGACATTTTCCACATTCTACTCATCGAATTACTGATAATACTACTACTACTGATAATACTCCTGATAATACTACTGATATTGCTACGACTCATAATACTACTGATAATAATACTACTGATAATACTACTAAAGATAATAGTATTATTGATAATACTATTACTGATAATACTACTACTGATAATACTACTAATGACAATAGTATTATTGACAATACTATTACTGATAATACTACGACTGATAATACTACTAATGATAATACTATTACCCATAATATGATAACTGATAATACTACTACTGATAATACTGTCACTGATAATACTCCTGATAATACTATTACTGATAATACAACTGAAAATACTGTTACTGATAATACTACTAGTGATAATACTATTCCTGATAATACTATTACTGATAATACTACTAATGACAATAGTATTATTGACAATACTATTACTGATAATAATACGACTGATAATACTATTACCGATAATATGATAACTGACAATACTACTAATGACAATACTATTACTGATAATTCTACTACTGATAATACTACTACTGATAATACTGTCACTGATAATACTCCTGATAATACTATTACTGAAAATACTACTGAAAATACTATTACTGAAAATACTATTACTAATAATACTACTGATGATAATACTACTACTGATAATACTATTATTGATAATACTACTACTTATAATATTATTACTGATAATACTATTGCTAATAATACTACTAATGATAGTACTATGACTGATACAACTGATAATACTACAACTGATAATACTATTGCTAATAATACTACTAATGATACTACTGATATTACTACTATTGATAATACTACTGAAAATAATACTGATAATGCCATTGATAACATTACTAATGATAATAGTATTATTGATAATACTATTACTGATAATAGTACTGATAATACT
This sequence comes from Amphiprion ocellaris, assembly GCF_022539595.1. Classification (NCBI taxonomy): domain Eukaryota; kingdom Metazoa; phylum Chordata; class Actinopteri; family Pomacentridae; genus Amphiprion; species Amphiprion ocellaris. The sequence goes on along the minus strand of NC_072779.1, from coordinate 35,183,423 downwards.
ACGATTGATAATACTACTGAAAATAATACTGATAATACTACTATTGATGATACTATTACTGATAATACCATTAGTGATATTACTACTACTGATATTACTATTACTGATAATACTAATACTGATAATAGTATTATTGATAAAACTTTTAATGATATTACTACTGGTAATGCTAAGACTGATAATACTGCTGATAATACTACAGATAATACTACTGATAATACTACTATTGATTATACTACTGATGATACTACTATTGATAATACTAGTGATAATACTGCTACTGATAATACTACTGATAATACTACTATTGATAATACTACTGATACTAGTGATAATACTGCTACTGATAATACTACTGATAACACTATTGATAATATTACTCATAATACTACTACTGATAATACTACTGATAATACTACTGCTAATACTACTATTGATAATACTACTGATAATATTAATATTGATAATACTACTGATAATACTAATGAAAATGCACCTAATTTTGCTCCTCCATCAAGTACTTTTACTGCTAAAGCTGGGAGTACTACAGACGTGGTAGTGTCAATATTGTAGTACAGCTGCAGTACTACAAACACAGTACTACAGATGTTCTACTGCAGGTGCAGTACTACAGATGTAATACTACAGACGCAATACTACAGACGTAGAACTACGGACGTAGTACTACAGATGCAGTACTACAGACGTAATACTACAGACGCAGTACTACAGACATAATACTACAGATGTAGTACTTTAGGTGCAGTACTATAGATGAAGTACTACAGACGTGGTAATGTCAGCATTGTACTACAGGTACAGTACTACAGAAGCAGTTCTACAGACATAATACTACAGGTGCGGTACTACAGGTGTGGTCATAAGGGTGCGATGATGTCACAGTGATGACATCAGGCTGGAGTACAGACAGACCAGGTGCATTCTGGGACATGCAGTTCAGGGACTAAGAGTTGGATTGGATCAGATTTTAACCTGCTGGTAATCAGTGAGCCGATCGATAACATTCTGCTGGTAATCACTGAGCTGATCGATAATGTTCTGCTGGTAATCAATGAGCCGATCAATAACGTTCTGCTGGTAATCAATGAGCCGATCAATAACGTTCTGCTGGTAATCAGTGAGCCGATCGATAACATTCTGCTGGTAATCAATGAACCGATCGATAACCAAGGATTTGATCAATAACGTTCTGCTGATAACTGATCAGCTTTAAAACTTCCTGATAATCAATGAGTCGATCAATAACGGAGGATTTGATCGATAACGTTGTGCTGATAATTGATCAGGTTTAATCCTCTGATAATCAATGAGCCGATCAATAACGTTCTGCTGGTAATCAACAAGCCGATCGATAACGGAGGACTTAAAGGTTGAGTTGCTGGTTTTCAGAGCTGGAAGTGAAAGTGAAGAGTTTCTGCAGAAAGCTGTCGGTGTTTCTTATGAAAGCTGCATTCTGCCGCCCACAACGTTATGTAACGGACCTGGCAGGATGAGTGTGTGTGTCTTACAGTGTGTTACAGCGTGTTGTTGTGTATTATAGTGTGTGTGTCTGCATGTGTGTGTGTGTTAGTGTGTTTTTGTGTATTACAGTGTGTTGTTGTGTATTACAGTCTGTGTGTGTGTGTGTGTGTGTGTGTGTGTGTGTTTGTTACAGTGTGTCAGTGTGTTAGTGTGTGTTGTGTGTGTGTGTATTACAGTGTGTGTTTGTTACAGTGTGTTAGTGTGTGTTGTTGTGTGCTGTTGTGTGTTACAGTGTGTAGTTGTGTGTGGGCAGTGAGTGGGACGAGGTCAGGAAGGTTCCTCACTCGTCCTCCATCGATGCGTTTCTCGTCCCGATCAGCGACAGAATCAATAATCACCTGATAAAGGCTGATGCCTGTGATCAATAATTATGAATTAATCATCGTTAATTATTGATTAATCATCACTGCAGCATTTCTGAGCCGAAAAGAGCAGAAAATATCCATAGATTCACAGAGAGAAACGTCCAAAAGAATAAAAACCTGCTTCATGTTCCTGGTGAAGTGAAACTGGAATAAAAATGAAATATTTAGAAATGATGTCAGAATTATCAGCTGGAAGAAGTCTGTTCAAAATGATGCAATTAATAATAAAAATTATCAATAAAATTATGAATAATAATTCGAATATGACAACCTTCTCCTGTGTGATATTAGCATAATAATTATCCATCAAAAATAACCATAATTCTAATAAATATAAATATCGTCTGATATGCTGATAGGATTTGTAAAAATTGTAAAAATAATAATATCTAAATATTTTAAAATATTGAATAATGAATAGACAGGAGTATTTAATTATATTAACATGAAAATAAAATATGTTGTAATTGCTACAGTAAGAAGAATTTTAATACTTAAATATTTAAGTATTTAATGTGAAAGATAAAATAATTACAATATAGAAATTAATTTACTAATAAAAACCTACATTTTATAATAATTGTAATAAGAATATAAAATAAATATAACATATTATGTAATATTATAAATATAAATGATGACTAAATAAATAATAATAAATATTAGAAAGTTAAATTATTAACACATAAAAACTTTTTATAGTAATAATAAGAATATAAAATAAATTTAACATAATATAGAAATTCAAAATCTAAATATATAAAAAATACATATAATAAATTTACAAATACACAAAAACCTACATTTTATAATAACAATAATACTATAAAATAAATATAATATAGAATATTCTAAATCAAAATAATAAATAACTAGCTAATAATTTATAAAAATTATATGACAAAAATTTATTAATACATTTAGCAAGACTTACATAAAAAATGAACATTAATTATAAAAAATATTTGAAATAAATATAAAACCTTCTGCATTAATTAGAGCTTACTGACCAAATGCTGAATAATAAATATAGTTTATACTTTTCTGATATTTAATGAAGCAGTTCCTGGACTGTGAGGAAGAGGAGGAGGAGGATGAAGATGACACTCACTTGCCCAGCTCCTCGTACAGCTGATACTCTTCGGTGAATCGAGTGCAGATGACCGTTGCCATGGCGACCCGGCGGGGCGAGGGTCAGGGCTCCTGCCGAGGATGATGATGGTTGCGGAGGTGATGAAGGCCGCGGGTCAGTGGGAGCGGAGGAAGCGGAGGAGGAGGAGGATGAAGGAGCAGCAGAGTCTCCGTCTCTCTGAGCATCTGAGGACTGCTGGAGCTCTGTGACGGAGACAGCTGCTGGCCCCGCCCACACTCTGCCCCCGCAGCCAATCACAGCCCGGGACACACACACACACACACACATATACACACACACACACACACACACACACACACACACACACACACACACACACACACACACACACACACACACACACACACGCTCACAGCGTCACCATGGTAACTGCATCCACTGTCTGAGCGGAGAGCAGAGAGGCACTGAGAGGAGTATCACACAGAATACTGCAAGTACTACAGAAAATACTGCAAGTACTACAGAGAATATTGCAAGTACGACAGAGATTACTGTAAGTACTACAGAAAATATTGCAAGTACTATAGAGGATACTGCAAGTACTACAGAAAATACTGCAGGTATGACAGATTATACTATAAGTACTACAGAGAATACTGCAAGTACTACAGAGAATACTGCAAGTACTACAGAGAATACTGTAAGTACTACAGAAAATACTGTAAGTACTACAGAGAATACTGTAAGTACTATAGAAAATACTGCAAGTACTATAGAAAATACTGCAGGTACGACAGAGTATACTGCAAGTACTGCAAGTACTACAGAGAATACTACAAGTACTACAGAGAATACTGCAAGTACTACAGAGAATACTGCAAGTACTACAGAAAATACTGCAAGTACTACAGAGAATACTGTAAGTACTATAGAAAATACTGCAAGTACTATAGAGATTACTGTAAGTACTACAGAAAATATTGCAAGTACTATAGAGGATACTGCAAGTACTACAGAAAATACTGCAGGTATGACAGATTATACTATAAGTACTACAGAGAATACTGCAAGTACTACAGAGAATACTGCAAGTACTACAGAGAATACTGTAAGTACTACAGAAAATACTGCAAGTACTACAGAGAATACTGTAAGTACTATAGAAAATACTGCAAGTACTATAGAAAATACTGCAGGTACGACAGAGTATACTGCAAATACTGCAAGTACTACAGAGAATACTGCAAGTACTACAGAGAATACTGCAAGTACTACAGAAAATACTGCAAGTATTACAGAGAATACTGCAAGTACTACAGAGAATACTGCAAGTACTACAGAGAATACTGCAGGTACTATGGAAAATATTGCAGGTATGACAGAGTATACTGCAAGTACTAAAGAGAATACCGCAAGCACTATAGAGAATACTGCAGGGACGACAGAAAATACTGCAAGTGCTACAGAAAATACTGCAAGTACGACAGACTATACTGCAAGTACTGCAAGTACTACAGAGAATATTACAAGTACTACAGAGAAAACTGCAAGTACTACAGAAAATACTACAAGTAATACAGAGAATACTGTAAGTACTACAGAGTATACTGCAAGTACGACAGAAAATACTGCAGGTATGACAGATTATACTATAAGTACTACAGAGAATACTGCAAGTACTACAGAAAATACTGCAAGTACTACAGAGAATACTGTAAGTACTATAGAAAATACTGCAAGTACTACAGAAAATACTGCAAGTACGACAGAGTATACTGCAAGTACTGCAAGTACTACAGAGAATACTACAAGTACTACAGAGAATACTGCAAGTACTGCAAGTACTACAGAGAAAACTACAAGTACTACAGAGAATACTGGAAGTACTAGTGCTGGGCGATATGACGACGCATATCGTGAGAACGATAGAAAAGTGTCTATCGTGCCATTTCTTTTCTATCGTTTCTATTGTTTCTAACCTGATTTTATCAATTATTACAGCAAATTTATCATTAAATAGCCTGTGACGATTGTATTAGTGTT
>NC_072779.1:35174819-35178280 GCF_022539595.1 Amphiprion ocellaris | reverse complement strand
TCACCACCATCATCACCACCATCATCACATCATCATCATCACCATCATCACATCATCATCATCATCATCATCATCATCATCATCACCATCACCACCATCATCATCACCATCACCACCATCACCATCACCATCACCACCACCATCACCATCACCACCACCACCACTACCATCACCATCACCATCACCACCACCATCACCATCACCACCACCATAACCATCACCACCACCATCATCACCACCACCACCATCACCATCACCACCACCATCACATCACCATCACCATCACCATCACCACCATCATCACCACCATCATCACATCATCATCATCATCATCATCATCATCACCATCACCACCATCACCATCACCATCATCATCACCATCACCACCATCACCATCACCATCACCACCATCACCATCACCACCACCATCATCACCATCACCACCACCATCATCACCATCACCATCACCACCACCACCACCACCATCACCACCACCACCACCACCACCACCATCACCATCACCACCCCCATCACCATCACCACCATCATCACCACCATCATCACATCATCATCATCACCATCATCACATCATCATCATCATCATCATCATCATCATCATCACCATCACCACCATCATCATCACCATCACCACCATCACCATCACCATCACCACCACCATCACCATCACCACCACCACCACTACCATCACCATCACCATCACCACCACCATCACCATCACCACCATCATCATCACCATCACCACCATCACCATCACCACCACCATCACCACCACCATAACCATCACCACCACCATCATCACCACCACCATCACCACCACCATCATCACCATCATCATCATTATCAGGTGACCTACAGAGATCCAGGGGTGTTTTAGTGCTTCGGCTGCTGTGATCCTTTTAGCTGGATTGATGGTCAACATCTTATTAATGAGATCTTTGGCTTCAGGAGTCACTGTGTCCCACTCTGGAGAAGGAAACTAGGAGACGAGGAGGAGACGAGGAGGAGACAAGGAAGAGACAAAGAGACGAGACGAGGAGGAAACCAGGAGGAGACCAGAAGGAGGCAGGACACAAGAAAGAAAGGAAGCGAGGAGAGTATAAGGAGTCAAGGAGTCAAAGCCCCGCCCACAACACACCCACTGACCAATGGTTGAGCTCCATGCAGATGAGCAGTGACATCATGTGGAGTCAGGTGACTTACGTCGTAGGCTCCAGCTTTGATCTGCTGGTAGAGACGATGCTGATCTTCATCCCAGAATGGAGGATAACCGACCAATAGGATGTAAAGGATCACACCTGGGGGGAAACTACAGTTACACACCTGAGACAGGACAACAGAACCTGCAGGACGGAACAGAACAGAATCTGACCACAGGCCCAGAGGTCCACTGCCTTCCCATACGGATCCTTCCTCAGAACCTCCGGAGAAAGGTACCCAGGAGTCCCTGCAAAACCTGCCGGCATACGACGGAGAACATCTTAAAATCTTCACAACACACACACAACTATGATCCTGTGAAACAATGTTAACACCAACAGATGATCTTAAATAAAAAATAATACTGCTCTTCATTAAAAAAGAATAAATTTAAATAAAATAGGTAAAATGTAAAGTAAAAAAATAATAAATTAAAGGTCAATATTATAGAGAGATCATGCACAATAAAAACAGAATATAATATCATTAAAATATAATATGTTTGAAACAACAAAATAATCTAAAACAAAAAGAAAATTTGCAAACTGAAGAAAAATTTTTAAAAAATTTAAATGTACATGGATATGCAAATCAAATGACATTAAACAGATGGAGGTGATTCTGCTGGAATAGAAACAGAGTTGCAGTAGTAGTACAACTCTAAGATGTACTACTGAAGTGCTATTGCAGTGCACCACAGTAGTACTGCAGTACAACTCTAAGATACTACTGTAGTAGTACTGAAGTACTATTGCATTGCACCACAGTAGTACTGCAGGAGCATCTTACCGAACCAGGCCTGCTGGTCTCCCTCCACCTCGATGGCCAGGCCAAAATCAGCCAGTTTCACCGCCGCTCCTTTCGACTTGGAAGCCAAAAGCAGGTTCTCTGGCTGGAGACACAGAACACATGCTAACACGCTAATTCTGCCTATTGGATTACATGAGAAATGCTAAAAATGCTAAGAGGAACTAAACAGTGTTTTAGAACTCTGCTATCCACACAGAACTCATACAGTTTAAGCTCACAGCTACCTTCAGGTCTCGGTGCACCACGCCCATCTGATGACAATGTAGCACCGCCTCCAAAATCTGCTGGATACAGTGGCTGTTGAGATAGAGGGGTAGAGGATAGTGGGTGGAGGGTAGAAGGTAGAGGTCAGAGAGGTAGAGAGTGGAGGGTAGAGGGGTAGATAGTGGAGGGTGGAGGGATAGAGTGGTAGAGAGGTAGAGGGGCAGAGAATGAAGGGGTAGAGGTCAGAGTGTAGAGGGTGGAGAGTAAGGATACAGGGGAAGATCGTAGAGGGTGGAGGTCAGAGGTTGGAGGGCAGAGTGTACAGGGTAGAGGGTGGAAGGGTAGAGGGTAGAGGTCAGAGGGTAGAGGGTGGAAGGTAGAGGGCAGAGGGTAGGGGGCAGAGGGTAGACAGTAAGGATACAGGGGAAGATGGTAGAGGGTGGTGGGGTCAAGGATGGAGGTGTAGAGGATGGAGAGGTAGATTGTGGAGGGTGGAGGGTAGATTGAGAGATTAGCAGACTTTGCATTAAGATGATTTACTGGAACAAACACCAAATGTTGGATAATCAGTGACTAATCAGAGCTGAAGGATAACGAGGAGGAGAAACAGTGATTCTCTGCACATCAGAAACAGTCACATCAGAAAAGTAAATCAAGGTCTTACCTGGCATCAGCTTCACTGTAATATTCTCTGGCTACAATATCTTCGAATAACTCTCCACCCGTTACCCTGAGAGACACAACACACACATGAACAGCCGCAGAGAAAACTCATTAAATGTGAATGAAAACATAAAATCAAAAATTACAAGAAAACGTGTAAATGTCAATCAGTGTAAATTAACATTTGAAAAATAAAAGTGGTCCAGTTAGAGTAAATATAGATACTAATACAGACACGTAAAATGACAGAATAATAAAAGAGTGAAAAGATGTTGATATAGCAGTGATTTGTTGTGCCTGAACAAGAACTTTATTATAATGTAGAAACATAAAAGAAAATGCATCATGTTCAGCTGTACTAACAAGAATAGAATAGAATAGAATAGAATAGAATAGAATAGAATAGAATAGAATAGAATAGAATAGAATAGAATAGAATAGAATAGCACTCACAGGTCAAAGATGAGGTAATGATGTGCCTCCTCTGAAATACTGTCATGTAGTCGAACTGAAAGACAGAAACAGAACGTTACTGTACACACAGCGCTATAGGGATGCTATGAGCT
>NC_072779.1:35069819-35169819 GCF_022539595.1 Amphiprion ocellaris | reverse complement strand
GGTTCCTGAGGTTCCTGATCATCAGTTCCAGTCTGCTGTTCTGGACCACTGAGCCTTGGAGGATCAGCAGCGACTCATCTTAGCTTCAGCTGAATGAACAGAAGCGAGTCGGCGTCCAGCAGAGGATCTGTGGAGGTTCTGTGGAGGTTCTGGGGAGGTTCTGAGGAGGAAGCTTTCCAACTGAGCAACAGCTCTGAAGCTCCAAACAAAGACTGGCAGCCGAAGCGACGGGAGGGAACCAAAGCCAAGAATCAAAGCAGCATGTGAACGTTTGTTTAATCTGTCTGATGAGCTCTTTCTGTGAGAGAATCTCCTCATTTCTCCATCAGTCAGCACTAAACCACAGAGACATCTCAGTTCAAACCCAGGAACAGAGCAGCAGATGCAGGTTTGTGTTTGAACCAAGCGCTGTTATTTGATTTAGAATCATGATTTATTTTTAAAACGTCTCCTAATCATCCTGTTTTATCGTGTTGCAGTTATGCATTTTATTTAGCTCTTTATGTTTATGTGATTGGTTTTACATTTTTAAAATGAATTTTTTTCAAGTTTAATAGTTTATTTATTTGATTTAGTGTTGAATTAAAGGGGGTCCTCGACTGACGTCAGAGTTCTGTTTCTATGGATCGGCGTAAGTACTGCCATCAGAAGAGTCTGACTTACACTGGGAGCCGTAATGAAGGGCAAAAAGTTAGTGAATGTAGCACAATCCAAAGTGGCGTACAACCAGAGAATGGAAACAAAGCCGTCTGATAGCACCGCGAGACGACATATTCATCCGCTCGTCAACTAGCTCCACGTAACCAGTTCTGATCTAACGATGAAACGAAAACCAAAGACTGCAATGTAACAACGACATGTCATACGACGTAAACCAAAGACCGCCCCATAACGACAAAATGCTTTACGTCCTAAATCGAAGACGGTCCCGTAACGACAGAACGCTTTGCGATGTAAACTGAGGACTGCCCCATAATGACAAAACACCGTACGACTTCGTTTCCACTTCTACAGGTTCATTGAATATCAACATGTTAAAGGATCAATAATCTGAATGTTAACATGTTAAAATATCAATAATCTGAATATTAACACATTAAATATCAATAATCTGAATATTAACATGTTAATATCAATAATCTGAATATTAACACGTTAAAGGATCAATAATCTGAATATTAAAACGTTAAAATATCAATTATCTGAATATTAACATGTTAAAGGATCAATAATCTGAATATTAACATGTTTAAGAATCAATAATCTGAATATTAACACATTAAAATATCAATAATCTGAATATTAACACGTTAAAGGATCAATAATCTGAATATTAAAACGTTAAAATATCAATTATCTGAATATTAACATGTTAAAGGATCAATAATCTGAATATTAACATGTTTAAGAATCAATAATCTGAATATTAACACATTAAAATATCAATAATCTGAATATTAACACGTTAAAGGATCAATAATCTAAATATTAACATGTTTAAGGATCAATAATCTGAGTATTAACACGTTAAAATAACAACATTCTCCTCTTCAGGAGGAGGAAGAAGAGGAGAAGGAGGAAGAAGAGGAGGAGGAGGAGGAAGAGGAGGAGGAGGAAGAAGAGGAGGAGGAGGAAGAAGAGGAGGAGGAGGAAGAAGAGGAGGAGGAGGAGGAAGAGGAGGAGGAGGAAGAAGAGGAGGAGGAGGAGGAAGAGGAGGAGGAGGAAGAAGAGGAGGAGGAGGAGGAGGAAGAGGAGGAGGAGGAGGAGGAGGAGGAAGAGGACTCTCAGGTGAAACTTCTTCTCATTGTACTCTTAGGTTCTATCAGGATTTAGAACTTCAGCCGTCCTGATCCTCTAGAACCAGATCAGTCCTGACCCTCTAGAACCAGATCAATCATGATCCTCTAGAACCAGATCCTGACCAGGCTCTGATCCTTCTGTTGTTCTAATGAGCTCTAAACACAGCAGCTGAGGATCAGAACACAGAACCCAACAATCCACTGAAGGAACCACTCACAGGAGACCAGAACCCACAGTTCTATCAGTCAGGAACTGTTCCACTCTCAGACGATGTAGAACCTGATTCAGAACCGGCATGAGGACCGGTTCAATCAATCAATCAATCTTTATTATTAGTCATTGCACACTTTCATATACAACGAAATTTCATTTTAGTTGCCCTGCCAATGACAGCTCCTGCTGCTGCACAGTGCTGCGCGCACCTTTCTTGAGGAAAAAAGAAAAAGACATGTTGGGATCTGGGTAGGGATAACAGAGGGTAAATGATCTGGTACAGATGTGGTAAAAGTCACAGGAGAACATGTTGTGCTGGTGCAGGTGGAACCGGGTTCTTACCTCTAGCAGAGAGCTTCTTGGTGTTGATGATCTTAGCGGCGTACTCCTGACCCGACAGAACCTTTACGCAGCGCCGCACCACGGAGAACGCTCCCCTGGAAACACAACGGGAGAAACCAATCAGAAAACAATGTCACCTTCTAACTAGATGCTTCTTATGTTCTGACTAGATCCTCTTCATGTTCTAACTAGATCCTTCTTATGTTCTAACTAGATCCTTTTTATGTTCTCACTAGATCCTTCTTATGTTCTAACTAGATCCTTTTAATGTTCTAACTAGATCCTTTTCATGTTATAACTAGATCCTTCTTAAGTCTTAACTAGATTTTTTTTATGTTCTAACTAGATCCTTCTTATGTTCTAACTAGATCCTTTTAATGTTCTAACTAGATCCTTCTTATGTTCTAACTAGATCCTTTTAATGTTCTAACTAGATCCTTCTTATGTTCTAACTAGATCCTTTTTATGTTCTAATTAGATCCTGTTGTCATTCGAACCAGACATATAAGTTCACTTTAAGTCCTTTTCATGTTCCAACAAGACATTTTCCACATTCTACTCATCGAATTACTGATAATACTACTACTACTGATAATACTCCTGATAATACTACTGATATTGCTACGACTCATAATACTACTGATAATAATACTACTGATAATACTACTAAAGATAATAGTATTATTGATAATACTATTACTGATAATACTACTACTGATAATACTACTAATGACAATAGTATTATTGACAATACTATTACTGATAATACTACGACTGATAATACTACTAATGATAATACTATTACCCATAATATGATAACTGATAATACTACTACTGATAATACTGTCACTGATAATACTCCTGATAATACTATTACTGATAATACAACTGAAAATACTGTTACTGATAATACTACTAGTGATAATACTATTCCTGATAATACTATTACTGATAATACTACTAATGACAATAGTATTATTGACAATACTATTACTGATAATAATACGACTGATAATACTATTACCGATAATACGATAACTGACAATACTACTAATGACAATACTATTACTGATAATTCTACTACTGATAATACTACTACTGATAATACTGTCACTGATAATACTCCTGATAATACTATTACTGAAAATACTACTGAAAATACTATTACTAATAATACTACTAATGATAATACTACTACTGATAATACTATTATTGATAATACTACTACTTATAATATTATTACTGATAATACTATTGCTAATAATACTACTAATGATAGTACTATGACTGATACAACTGATAATACTACTAATGATAATACTACTGATAATACTACTACTGATAATACTACAGCTGATAATACTATTACTGATAATACTACAACTGATAATACTATTGCTAATAATACTACTAATGATACTACTGATATTACTACTATTGATAATACTACTGAAAAGAATACTGATAATGCCATTGATAACATTACTAATGATAATAGTATTATTGATAATACTATTACTGATAATAGTACTGATAATACTACGATTGATAATACTACTGAAAATAATACTGATAATACTACTATTGATGATACTATTACTGATAATACCATTAATGATATTACTACTACTGATATTACTATTACTGATAATACTAATACTGATAATAGTATTATTGATAATACTTTTAATGATATTACTACTGGTAATGCTAAGACTGATAATACTGCTGATAATACTACAGATAATACTACTGATAATACTACTATTGATTATACTACTGATGATACTACTATTGATAATACTAGTGATAATACTGCTACTGATAATACTACTGATAATACTACTATTGATAATACTACTGATACTAGTGATAATACTGCTACTGATAATACTACTGATAACACTATTGATAATATTACTCATAATACTACTACTGATAATACTACTGATAATACTACTGCTAATACTACTATTGATAATACTACTGATAATATTAATATTGATAATACTACTGATAATACTAATGAAAATGCACCTAATTTTGCTCCTCCATCAAGTACTTTTACTGCTAAAGCTGGGAGTACTACAGACGTGGTAGTGTCAATATTGTAGTACAGCTGCAGTACTACAAACACAGTACTACAGATGTTCTACTGCAGGTGCAGTACTACAGATGTAATACTACAGACGCAATACTACAGACGTAGAACTACGGACGTAGTACTACAGATGCAGTACTACAGACGTAATACTACAGACGCAGTACTACAGACATAATACTACAGATGTAGTACTTTAGGTGCAGTACTATAGATGAAGTACTACAGACGTGGTAATGTCAGCATTGTACTACAGGTACAGTACTACAGAAGCAGTTCTACAGACATAATACTACAGGTGCGGTACTACAGGTGTGGTCATAAGGGTGCGATGATGTCACAGTGATGACATCAGGCTGGAGTACAGACAGACCAGGTGCATTCTGGGACATGCAGTTCAGGGACTAAGAGTTGGATTGGATCAGATTTTAACCTGCTGGTAATCAGTGAGCCGATCGATAACATTCTGCTGGTAATCACTGAGCTGATCGATAATGTTCTGCTGGTAATCAATGAGCCGATCAATAACGTTCTGCTGGTAATCAATGAGCCGATCAATAACGTTCTGCTGGTAATCAGTGAGCCGATCGATAACATTCTGCTGGTAATCAATGAACCGATCGATAACCAAGGATTTGATCAATAACGTTCTGCTGATAACTGATCAGCTTTAAAACTTCCTGATAATCAATGAGTCGATCAATAACGGAGGATTTGATCGATAACGTTGTGCTGATAATTGATCAGGTTTAATCCTCTGATAATCAATGAGCCGATCAATAACGTTCTGCTGGTAATCAACAAGCCGATCGATAACGGAGGACTTAAAGGTTGAGTTGCTGGTTTTCAGAGCTGGAAGTGAAAGTGAAGAGTTTCTGCAGAAAGCTGTCGGTGTTTCTTATGAAAGCTGCATTCTGCCGCCCACAACGTTATGTAACGGACCTGGCAGGATGAGTGTGTGTGTCTTACAGTGTGTTACAGCGTGTTGTTGTGTATTATAGTGTGTGTGTCTGCATGTGTGTGTGTGTTAGTGTGTTTTTGTGTATTACAGTGTGTTGTTGTGTATTACAGTCTGTGTGTGTGTGTGTGTGTGTGTGTGTATTTCTGTGTGTGTGTGTGTGTGTGTTTGTTACAGTGTGTCAGTGTGTTAGTGTGTGTTGTGTGTGTGTGTGTATTACAGTGTGTGTTTGTTACAGTGTGTTAGTGTGTGTTGTTGTGTGCTGTTGTGTGTTACAGTGTGTAGTTGTGTGTGGGCAGTGAGTGGGACGAGGTCAGGAAGGTTCCTCACTCGTCCTCCATCGATGCGTTTCTCGTCCCGATCAGCGACAGAATCAATAATCACCTGATAAAGGCTGATGCCTGTGATCAATAATTATGAATTAATCATCGTTAATTATTGATTAATCATCACTGCAGCATTTCTGAGCCGAAAAGAGCAGAAAATATCCATAGATTCACAGAGAGAAACGTCCAAAAGAATAAAAACCTGCTTCATGTTCCTGGTGAAGTGAAACTGGAATAAAAATGAAATATTTAGAAATGATGTCAGAATTATCAGCTGGAAGAAGTCTGTTCAAAATGATGCAATTAATAATAAAAATTATCAATAAAATTATGAATAATAATTCGAATATGACAACCTTCTCCTGTGTGATATTAGCATAATAATTATCCATCAAAAATAACCATAATTCTAATAAATATAAATATCGTCTGATATGCTGATAGGATTTGTAAAAATTGTAAAAATAATAATATCTAAATATTTTAAAATATTGAATAATGAATAGACAGGAGTATTTAATTATATTAACATGAAAATAAAATATGTTGTAATTGCTACAGTAAGAAGAATTTTAATACTTAAATATTTAAGTATTTAATGTGAAAGATAAAATAATTACAATATAGAAATTAATTTACTAATAAAAACCTACATTTTATAATAATTGTAATAAGAATATAAAATAAATATAACATATTATGTAATATTATAAATATAAATGATGACTAAATAAATAATAATAAATATTAGAAAGTTAAATTATTAACACATAAAAACTTTTTATAGTAATAATAAGAATATAAAATAAATTTAACATAATATAGAAATTCAAAATCTAAATATATAAAAAATATATATAATAAATTTACAAATACACAAAAACCTACATTTTATAATAACAATAATACTATAAAATAAATATAATATAGAATATTCTAAATCAAAATAATAAATAACTAGCTAATAATTTATAAAAATTATATGAATGAAAAATTTATTAATACATTTAGCAAGACTTACATAAAAAATGAACATTAATTATAAAAAATATTTGAAATAAATATAAAACCTTCTGCATTAATTAGAGCTTACTGACCAAATGCTGAATAATAAATATAGTTTATACTTTTCTGATATTTAATGAAGCAGTTCCTGGACTGTGAGGAAGAGGAGGAGGAGGATGAAGATGACACTCACTTGCCCAGCTCCTCGTACAGCTGATACTCTTCGGTGAATCGAGTGCAGATGACCGTTGCCATGGCGACCCGGCGGGGCGAGGGTCAGGGCTCCTGCCGAGGATGATGATGGTGGCGGAGGTGATGAAGGCCGCGGGTCAGTGGGAGCGGAGGAAGCGGAGGAGGAGGAGGATGAAGGAGCAGCAGAGTCTCCGTCTCTCTGAGCATCTGAGGACTGCTGGAGCTCTGTGACGGAGACAGCTGCTGGCCCCGCCCACACTCTGCCCCCGCAGCCAATCACAGCCCGGGACACACACACACACACACACACACACACACACACACACACACACACACACACACACACACACACACACACACACACACACACACACACACACGCTCACAGCGTCACCATGGTAACTGCATCCACTGTCTGAGCGGAGAGCAGAGAGGCACTGAGAGGAGTATCACACAGAATACTGCAAGTACTACAGAAAATACTGCAAGTACTACAGAGAATATTGCAAGTACGACAGAGATTACTGTAAGTACTACAGAAAATATTGCAAGTACTATAGAGGATACTGCAAGTACTACAGAAAATACTGCAGGTATGACAGATTATACTATAAGTACTACAGAGAATACTGCAAGTACTACAGAGAATACTGCAAGTACTACAGAGAATACTGTAAGTACTACAGAAAATACTGTAAGTACTACAGAGAATACTGTAAGTACTATAGAAAATACTGCAAGTACTATAGAAAATACTGCAGGTACGACAGAGTATACTGCAAGTACTGCAAGTACTACAGAGAATACTACAAGTACTACAGAGAATACTGCAAGTACTACAGAGAATACTGCAAGTACTACAGAGAATACTGTAAGTACTACAGAAAATACTGCAAGTACTACAGAGAATACTGTAAGTACTATAGAAAATACTGCAAGTACTATAGAGATTACTGTAAGTACTACAGAAAATATTGCAAGTACTATAGAGGATACTGCAAGTACTACAGAAAATACTGCAGGTATGACAGATTATACTATAAGTACTACAGAGAATACTGCAAGTACTACAGAGAATACTGCAAGTACTACAGAGAATACTGTAAGTACTACAGAAAATACTGCAAGTACTACAGAGAATACTGTAAGTACTATAGAAAATACTGCAAGTACTATAGAAAATACTGCAGGTACGACAGAGTATACTGCAAATACTGCAAGTACTACAGAGAATACTGCAAGTACTACAGAGAATACTGCAAGTACTACAGAAAATACTGCAAGTATTACAGAGAATACTGCAAGTACTACAGAGAATACTGCAAGTACTACAGAGAATACTGCAGGTACTATGGAAAATATTGCAGGTATGACAGAGTATACTGCAAGTACTAAAGAGAATACCGCAAGCACTATAGAGAATACTGCAGGGACGACAGAAAATACTGCAAGTGCTACAGAAAATACTGCAAGTACGACAGACTATACTGCAAGTACTGCAAGTACTACAGAGAATATTACAAGTACTACAGAGAAAACTGCAAGTACTACAGAAAATACTACAAGTAATACAGAGAATACTGTAAGTACTACAGAGTATACTGCAAGTACGACAGAAAATACTGCAGGTATGACAGATTATACTATAAGTACTACAGAGAATACTGCAAGTACTACAGAAAATACTGCAAGTACTACAGAGAATACTGTAAGTACTATAGAAAATACTGCAAGTACTACAGAAAATACTGCAAGTACGACAGAGTATACTGCAAGTACTGCAAGTACTACAGAGAATACTACAAGTACTACAGAGAATACTGCAAGTACTGCAAGTACTACAGAGAAAACTACAAGTACTACAGAGAATACTGGAAGTACTAGTGCTGGGCGATATGACGACGCATATCGTGAGAACGATAGAAAAGTGTCTATCGTGCCATTTCTTTTCTATCGTTTCTATTGTTTCTAACCTGATTTTATCAATTATTACAGCAAATTTATCATTAAATAGCCTGTGACGATTGTATTAGTGTTTTCTTGTCACTATGCATACTCTAAGTTTATATACGTGAAAATAAAGAAGAATAAAAAAGCGATTTTTCGCAAAGAAACTCAGTGTTGTGGTTTTTGCGACATGACGCTGCTTTATGTTCTTTGATTCTCACGTGGGTTTGTGACATGCTTTACGTTACTTAACTCAAGAGTGCTGAGCGATGGACGCGCAACTGGTAGGGCTGACCTGAATACCAGTTTCTGGGGCTCTGGATATTCGGTCTCCCCATTAACGCCTGGGGGGGGGGGATTTGATGGACGGACAGAGGAATGACTTGAAAATTCGGTTCGGTCCGTGAGGTCAGAGGCGGTGAGCTAACGGAGGAAAGAGCCGAATTTTCGGCTCGGTTCGTAACGCCCGGTGGGGGTGGAGGTAGGAGGGGGCGAATATTCGGATCTCAAAATTAGTATCCGCATACCATCATGGGGACCGAATATTCGGGTCCAGCCCTAGCAACAGGTTAAAGTTTCCACTTTGTTGTGGTATATCGTCATATATATCATTACCGTGATATAAAATAATCCATATCGTGATATAATTGTTTCCATATCACCCAGCACTAGCAAGTACTACAGAAAATACTGCAAGTACTAAAGAAAACACTGCAGGTATGACAGAGTATACTGCAAGAATTACAAAGAATACTGCAAGTACTATAGATAATACTGCAGGTACTACAGAAAATACTGCAGGTACGACAGAGTATACTGCAAGTACTACAGAAAATACTGCAAGTACTACACAAAATACTGCAGGTACAACAGAAAATACTGCATTTACAACAGAGTATACTGTAAGTACTACAGAGAATACTGTAAGTACTATAGAGAATAATGCAGGTACTACAGAGTATACTGCAAGTACTACAGAAAATACTGCAGGTACAACAGAAAATACTGCATTTACAACAGAGTATACTGTAAGTACTACAAAGAATACTGCAAGTATTATAGAGAATACTGCAGGTACTACAGAAAATACTGCAGGTATGACAGAGTATACTGCAAGTACTACAGAAAAAACTGCAAGTACTACAGAAATACTGCAGGTACGACAGAAAATACTGCAGGTAGGACAGAGCATACTGTAAGTACTAAAGAGAATACTGCAAGTACTGTAGAGAATACTGCAGGTATGACAGAAATACTGCAGGTATGACACAGTATACTGCAAGTACTACAGAAAATACTGCAAGTACTACAGAAATACTGCAGGTATGACAGAAAATACTGCAGGTACAACAGAGTATACTGCAAGTACTACAGAAAATACTGCAAGTACTACAGAGTATACTACGAGTTCTACAGAACATACTGCAGGAATGACAGACTATTCTGTAAGTACTATAGAGAATACTGCAAGCTCTATAGAGGATACTGCGGGTACTAGAGAAAATACTGCACGTACAACAGAGTATACTGCAAGTACTACAGAGAATACTGTAAGTACTACAGAGAATACTGCAAGTACTACAGAGAATACTGCATGTACTACAGAAAATACTGCAAGTACTACAGAGAATACTGCAGGTACAACAGATTATACTGCAAGTACTATAGAGAATACTACATGTAATACAGAAAATACTGCAAGTACTACAAGAATACTGCAAGTACTACAGAAAATACTGCAAGTACTACAGAGAATACTGCAAGTACTGCAAGTGATACAGAAAATACTGCAAGTACTGCAAGTACTATAGAGAATACTACAGGTACTACAGAAAATACAAGTACTAGAGAGAATACTGCAAGTAGTACAGAGAACACTGCAGAAACTACGGAAAATACTGCAGGTATGACAGAGTATACTGCAAGTACTACAGAGAATACTACAAGTACTACAGAAAATACTGCAAGTACTACAGAGAATACTGCAAGTACTACAGAAAATATTGCAAGTACTACAGAGAATACTGCAAGTACTACAAGTGATACAGAAAATACTGCAAGTACTGCAAGTACTATAGAGAATACTACAGGTATTACAGAAAATACTGCAAGTACTAGAGAATACTGCAAGTACTATCAAGAATACTGCAGGTACTACAGAAAATACTGTAGGTACAACAGAGCATACTGCAAGTACTACACTGAATACTGCAAGTACAACAGAGAATACTACAAGGACTACAGAGAGTACTGCAAGTACTACAGAAAATACTACAAGTACTACAGAGAGTACTGCAAGTACTACAGAGAATACTACAAGTACTACAGAGAATACTGCAAGTACTACACTGAATACTGCAAGTACTACAGAGAATACTGCAAGTATTACAGAGAATACTGCAAGTACTACAGAGAATACTGAAAATACTACACTGAATACTGCAAGTACTACGGAAAATACTGCATCTATCTATCTATCCAAGCAGACCACCCTCCTCAAGGCCCAGAAGTCCTGCTCGGTGCTGCTGCCCATCCAGGTGGCGATACTCCCATCAAGGTGGTGATACTCCCATCCAGGTGCAGGTGTAGAAGTTCCTGAGCACCTTGAGAGGAAGCTTGAAGTCCCTCAGAGACGCTGTGGAGCTTTCTTCACCAGAGTGTTGATGAGACCACGTCAGGTCCTGGAGATGTTAACATCCATGTACTTGAAGCTCTCCACTCTCTGATCCTGAGTGGGTGGTATGCCCTCTGCTGCTTCTTGCTGTAGTCCACCATCAGCTCCTTGGTCTTGCTGATGTTCAGGAGGAGGCTGTTGTCTCTGCACCTGTCCTCCAGGTTGGTGATCTCCATCAGATAGTCCGCCTGGTTGTTGGAGATCAGACCCACCACTGCTGTAATGATGTGGACAGACAGTCATGAGTGTGCAGTGAGTACAGCAGAGGGCTCAGCACACAGCCCTGGGGGGTACCAATGTTCAGGAGAGGGGGACAGGTGTTTTCCCACTAGAACCACCTGTGGTCTGCTGGTCAGAAAGCTGTAGATCAACCTGCACAGGGAGAAGGTGAATCTGAGGTCCTGCAGCTTAGTCTGGAAGGGATGATGGTGTTGAATGCTGAAATGAAGTCTGCCAACAGCATTCACACATAATCCCCTTCCTAGTGTCCAGGTGGACCAGGGCTGTGCAACAGGTGGTTGATGGCTCCTCTGTGGATCTATTGGGCCGGTATGCAAACTGTAGGGGGTCCAGGGAGGCAGGTAGGGAGGAGGTGATGAAGTGTCAGACCAGTCTTTCCAAACATTTCATCACCGCAGAGGTGAGAGCAATGGGCTGGTAGTCATTCAAACAGTTGGACTTGGCTTTCTAGGGACCGGAACAATGACGGACTGCTTACAGCACCTGGGGATGATGCACTGGGAGAGGACAGGTTGGATATTTCCATGAACACCGGTGCTAGCTGGTTGCACAGGCTTTCAGGACACAGTCTGTTCTACCGTCAGGTCCTGCAGCCTTCTTGGTGTTCAGACGTTGAAGCATCAGCTTCACATCAAGCTCCATCACAGTGCGTCTCCTCCTCTCTAACCCTGGAAAAGTTGTTTAGTTGGTCGTCCAGAGAGATGTCACCATGGGCATCGGTGTTGCTTTATAGTCCGTCACAGTTCTGAGGCCCTGCCATAGTCCCCTGGTGTCCCGCTGTGTCTCCAGCTTCTCCCTGTACCTCGGTCTGGCCTCCCGCACGGCTCTGAGGACACCGTACGTAGCAGCCCAGTAAGGTTCCATGTCTCTGGCCCGGTAAGGTCCCATGCCTCCGGATCGGTAAGGTCCCATGTCTCCGGCCCGGTAAGGTCCCATGTCTCCATCCCAGTAAGGTCCCATGTCTCCGGCCCGGTAAGGTCCCATGTCTCGGGCCTGGTAAGGTCCCATGTCTCCGGTGGTGAGTCCCGTGTTGTAGGCGGTGGTGCAGGACTTCAGAGCATCTAAAACAGATGCCTTTGTTTATCTTCTGGTTGGGAAACTCTCTGATGGTTCTTTTGGGAATAGTGTCCTCCACTAGTTTCCCAATAAATCCCACAACCGTCTTCGTAAACGTGCTGACGTCATCACCAGAGCTGGAACACTTCCCAGTCCGCTGTCTCCAAGGTGTCCTGGAGGGCGGCCTCTGATTGGTCAGACCAGCATGTCACTTCTCTCTCCACCGGAGCTGTTCTCTTCAGCCGCTGCTTGTACCTGGGCAGGAGAAGGATGGAGGCGTGGTCTGACCTGCCCATTGGGGGTTAGGGTCGTCTCTGAAGGGACAATAACAGTGGTCCAAAGTTCTGTCTCCTCTGGTGGTGAAGTTCCAGCATCACCTTCCTCAGGTTGGCACTGTTGAAATCCTCAGCCAAGATGAGGCCTGATTCCTGGTGGTAGCAGTTGTAGGTCTAGATGTTGGTGTTCATAGAGGTCTAGATGTTCATAGAGGTCTAGATGTTCACAGAGATCTAGATGTTCATAGAGGTCTTGATGTTCATAGAAGTCTAGATGTTCATAGAGGTCAAGATGTTGGTGTCCATAGAGGTCTAGATGTTCATAGAAATCTAGCTGTTCATGGAGGTCTAGATGTTGGTGGTAGATGAGCAGAGCTACAAGATGCTTCATGTTGTCTTCATGTTTAATTCAACAACACATGAGGCTGATTTTACTGAATGTTTTCAAACAGATAATGGAAATAAAGAGCGAAGACAGAAACTGATGACGATTCAACACCACAATAAATGTCATGTTTACTGAAACACATCCTGGTGATCGAACAAGAAGAAAAGCAGCAACAGAAAACTACACCAGAGTCCAAAGAGCAGAAACTTAACTGCCGTCATGAGCGCTGGACTCCACTCTGATTGGTTTAGAGACAGGTGAGTATCTGAACAGAGAGAATGAATGAACAGACTGTACTCACCTTATTATGGGCTGTACAGCTGTCAGTGATTGGTCCTCTGCTGCCTCCTGCTGGTCACACCTGGACACTGCAGCTGCTGCTCAACAACAACAAGGTTCCTGGTTCTGGTTCTTCTCTGATCATTCAGTCTGAAGCAGCTTTAAATTTCTGACACTTTCACTGCTTTAAGGCTGTTTGGTTTTTAGGCTCATTTCAGGCCTGAAATGAACAAATTTGAATCTGAACACAAGATTTAATGTTGTTTCCAAACTCCATCAGACATGTGAGAGTCACAGCTGAAGGTAATTTACAGCCAATAATATCAGGGTTCTGTTTTGGTCCCAAACTGGTCCTACACGGTTCTGTACCGGTCCTACAGGGTCCTGTATTGGTCCTACAGGGTTCCGTATTGGTTCTATAGGGTTCTGAACTGGTACTATAGGGTTCTGAATTGGTCCTACAGGGTTCTCTATTGGTCTTACAGGGTTCTGTATTGGTCCTACATGCTTGTGTATTGGTTCTACAGGTTTCTATATTAGTCCTACAGGGTCCTATATTGGTTCTGCAGGGTTCTGTATTGGTCCTACAGGGTTCTGTATTAGTTCTACATGGTTCTGTATTGTCCTACAGGGCTCTGTATTGGTTCTACAGGGTTCTGTACTGGTTCTACATGGTTCTGTATTGTCCTACAGGGTTCTGTATTGGTTCTACAGGGTTCTGAAGCAGTTCCAGGTGAACTGTTTTGGGAATAAAATGTGAGTAACTTTAAGAGTGTTTGTTGAAATGCTTGTAGAAAACCTACTGACCTCTGAGATCGATGGTTCTAGAGCAGGAAAAACCTGCAACATCAAGAACCAACAAACCTGGAGAACCAAAGACAAAAACGGGTGGTTCCAACAGATAAAGGAGAGAAAACTGATTTATTTCCACATCACACAGTAACAAGTTTTCAAACCACTTCAGGATCCACACGATCAGGCTCTGAAACTCTCTGAAGGTTGACTGTTACTGACAGACAAGTGAAACCAGGTTTTCAGAGGATCTTGGATTCAAAGAGCGTTGAGTCTTTGTTCAAAGAAAGTCCAGAGGGAAGGTTCCAGAGTTTAGAGTGTTCCAAAGCAAAGTCTAAAGTTCCAAGACCAGTGTCCAGAGCCCAAAGCCTGAAAGTTCACGGTCAACAATCTCTGCAGTTTACAGTCCAGAATCTAAAGTTTGGAGTCTAAAGTGTTGAGACCAGAGAGTCTACTCTGGAGCTGAAGATCAAAGTCCAGAGTGTTCAGAGTTTGATCTGAAGTTCTAGAGTGTTCAGATTTTCCAAAGTCAACCGTCTAGAGAGAGTCTGAGGTTAGAGTGTCGAGAGTTTCAAACCTAAAGTCCACAAAGTCCAGGTACAGTTTAGCTGATAACTGAAAGGTGTAAAGAGCAGATCCATCTCTGCTGAAGTCTCCTCAAGGAACCTACAGCCGCCCCTACCTGGTCCAGAGATCAAACCTTCAACACTCCCACAGTAGCAGGATGTGAAAATCACCAGATCCTGCTTTTGATTAAAGAATCTGAGTTTATTAAGACCGGACAGAATGTTGCTTGAAAGTCAGGACTGGCAAACCGGGTCCTGGACCGGTTCTGTATGGTCCTGGACTGGTTCTGCTGGGTCCTGGACTGGTCTTGCTGGGTTTTGAAGAGGTTCTAGTAGTTCTGGACTCAGGTTTCGGGTCTCAGCAATGAGGCGTTTGACACCAACCATCCATTGGCTGACCTCGGTCACATGATCAACCATCAGAGAGCGATGGATCTCGTCAGCCGAGTCCCAGCGACCCGACTGTAAGTCTAAAGAGAGAGACAGGTGAGAGTTCAGACAGGTGTGCAGGTAGGCGGGTGTCTAATGAGCCAGACAGGTGTATGGTGAGACAGGTTACCCAGAGACAGGGCGTCCATGCGTCTCCTGACAGGTAGGCTGAGTCTACCTGACCTCCAGCTGTCCTCCAGAAGGCGGAGCCGCTTTGCCACATCATTGCACACCTGATCCTGTGGACAGGTGGTTCAGAGTTAAACCCATGGAGCAGAACAATGTTTCCTCCTGGTGGTCTACTGTGGTACTGCAACTAAAACCGACATCTGCAGCAGAGGATCTGATTTTACATTCCTCTGTTAAATCAGGGGAATGTTAATTTTCTGCAGTATAACAAACTTGTGTACTACAAAGTCTGGAGCGTTGTGTTCATGTCTCAGTGGCGCCCCCTGCTGCTGGGAGGACTGAAACTCACTTTAACAGAGTGTCTGCAGGCAGCAAGTGCTCGGTTCAGCACCAAAATCACATCCTGTACATCAGGCTCTCTTTCTGATTGGCTGCTGTCGACATCGCTCTGACTTCTCATTGGCCCCAGGTGAGAAGGGGGCGTGGCCATCCCACCAGGTGGAGGCAGAGCTGTGAGGAGTTATCAAACACCTCAGCTGTCAGTCAGGCTTGTTGTCATGACGACTGTTTTCTCATAAGACACCTCTGCTCCTTACCTGGGTTGAGAGGGGGCGGGGCTATACCACATGGAGGTGGGGTCTGAGGGTTGAAGGAGGGCGGCGCTGAAGGCATTTCTCCTGCACCTGGGAACCAATCAGAGACAAGATGTTGGAGGCATTGAAAACTGAGCTGCACCTGACATGCTGACATTACGACAACAACAACAACAATACTAACAGAAACAGGAATAGTTGTAGCAGTAGTCAGTGTGTCAGTGTGAGTCAGAGTGAGTCAGTGTGAGATTATTGTGAGTCAGTGTGAGATTATTGTGAGTCAGAGTGAGTCAGTGTGAGGTGATTGTGAGCTATTGTGAGTCAGTGTGAGTCAGAGTGAGTCAGTGTGAGATTATTGTGAGTCAGAGTGAGTCAGTGTGAGGTGAGTGTAAGTTACTGTGAGTCAGTGTGAGATTATTGTGAGTCAGTGTGAGATTATTGTGAGTCAGAGTGAGTCAGTGTGAGGTGATTGTAAGTTATTGTGAGTCAGTGTGAGATTATTGTGAGTCAGTGTGAGTCAGAGTGAGTCAGTGTGTGGTGATTGTGAGCTATTGTGAGTCAGTGTGAGTCAGAGTGAGTGAGGTGACTGTCAGCAGGTGGATCAGGGTTTTGATACCTGAGGGTGGAGCTGCTCTCTTGTTCAGGAGGTTCCTCTGTGGTCCGCGGGCCTTCTGAAGGCCGTAGGAGAACTGAGGGGGGTCGTTCCAGCCCCGCTCCTGGTTACCTTGGAAAAACAGAGAGTTAAAGGGACAGGCCACCATTTTGAGGACATGTGTTCCATTTTCCCGACTGAAGGGGAAGACGGACGTAGTCAGCACTGCAGGCAGTCAGTTAATTAAATAACCTGCACTGAAGTCAGCTCTCTGGCTGGATTAAAACTGTATCTTCTGTCAGTCGGACACGGTCATAAAATCTCCTCCAGATGTTTCAACAACGCTCCAGATGTCCTAACTTGCAAAAAGCCATTTGTTTGTGATGTTTTGCCACAAATAAATACATTTTTTGCAAGTTATACACTGTGTTGGAATGTTGGAATGGCAGAAATCTGAAGAAATAATAGTTAGCTAGTTAGCTAAAAACAGACACTGTGGTCGTTTATCAGTCCAGAAGCCAAACATCTAAGTTTTAACTTCTTCCCACTCCCTTTCGAACATGTTGAAGTTTTTGTTTTTCCTCTCATTCTCTTTATATGAGAAGCATGATGGACTATTTAGTTGTTTTTGTGAATCACTCATTGAATATTAATTACATGTTCGAAATAAATAAATAAATGAAATCTGCTGGTTCCACTGAGGATTTTCTGTTTCTTTCTGCCTTGTATCACAGTAAAAAAAATCAATAAAACGAAATTCAGCGATCAACTACAGCTTAATTTACAACAATACGGTATAAAGTACAAACTGTAATTCACATACATCAGAGCAGCATTCAGGATGTTTATTGATCTCTCTTACCTATTACTGATCACCTGGGGACAGATCTGAAGCTTAAACTGAACAGTTTTTCAAATATTCAATTCAATTCAATTCAATTTTATTTATATAGCGCCAATTACAGTCAAATTGTCTCAAGACACGTTACAGAACCCAAATGTCTGAACCCCCAGAGCAGCCAAAAGGCGACAGTGGCAAGGAAAACACCCTTTTAACAGGGAAAAATCCGTCGAGCAGAACCCGGCTCTAATGTGGGGGGACCCATCTGCTGCTGGCCGGGCGGGTTAAAATAAAATATCCAATATCCAAATAAAATTCTACTTCCATATGAATTATTGATTTTTGATGGATTATTGATATGCCGAATTTAAAACAACTCTCTAGTGTTTCATAAATGACCGTTTATCTGTGGAATGTGTGTATTTTCCTGCTTAAACACTTGACGGAACTTTAAATTCGCTGATTTTTGAATGAAGTTCGTCGAAGCGTTGTGTCAACACGTTACTCTGATTCCTGGGATCAGTTTGATGCTAAATAATCCTCAAAGATGATTTTAAAAAAGCCCAGTAAAACACTCCACATGTCAATAACTGATTTACAGACTGAAATGTAAAGGTTGAACAGCTCCTATCGTCTGTCTTCTAAGTGTAAAATGAGCTAACCAAACCCTATTCAATTATGGGCTGTTTTATGACTCCGGACACACACAAGCAAACCCGAATTTCTACTTAAATAACTAAGTTTTCCATCATTATTTGTAAGCCGAATTAACAACAACACGCAAATAGCTCGTGAAGACCATAGAAATCTTTCAAAAGTCTTTTTCTTGCTGCTTTAAATCTCGATGCGACATTAACTTGGCAGAATTTTCAACGTAGTTCGTCGTTCTGTTTTGCCAACGCGACGTAAATTCTGTTTCCGGGTGTCTGAGCCGGTTTAGCGGCCAGAACTAGTTAAACTAAACTAGTAAAGTTTATAACTCCGGTAACTTTAAAAGCACTTTAACTTCACGTTATTCCCGCTACTCAGTGGGTGAAGCCAACTCACCGGGTTTGGTGTACCTGTCCTCCATGGTGGACGTCAGAAAACAGCAGCTTCTTGTTCCCGGAAAGACGCTAAGCTAACGGCTAAGCTAACGGCTAAGCTAACGGCTAAGCTAACGGCTAAGCTAACGGCTAAGCTAACGGCTAAGCTAACGGCTAAGCTAACGGCTAAGCTAACCCGCAGACTGAGGTTTCAGGTGGACTCCAGCAGAACGAATCTGATGTAAAAATGCAGCAGTGAGCAGGAAGCTGATCTTAAAGGTCACACTTTCAAAATAAAAGTGAATCTGTTTTCTAAATTTTATTTTATTACATTAATTCACTAAGCAACACACAACAGGTTAAAGAATAAAAATCAGTGTATTTGTCTGTTTCGTCGTTTAGTATTGTAACATCTGTAACGTTATTCGTATGGTATAATATTTATGAGTAATTTTTGACTGATGTGTTTACTCTTCAAATTGAAAATTCAGAGAAGAAAAATCATTTTTTAAATAATTTCTGACTGACATTTTAATGTACAGCAGAAATATTTCGTATAAGCTACATTTTCTGAAAAACAGCTAACAAGGCCAACAAGGCTAAAACTTGGCCTAGCAGGTCTCAAATCAAGATATTATGCTAACAGACTGAAGCTAAAGCTAACTGGTCACATATCATGATATCATGTTAACAGATCAAAACTAAAGCTAAGAGCTTCCAGGTCTTGATATCATGCTAACAGACTATAACTGAAGCTAACTGGTTGCAGGGCTAACAAGGCTAAAACTTGAACTAATAGGTTCCAGATCAAGATAACACGCTAAGAGACTGAAGCTAAAGCTAACAGGTTACAGGTCATGATACCATGCTAACAGACTATAACTGAAGCTAACTGGTCACAGGGCTAACCAAGGTAAAATTAGGGCAATCAGGTCCCAGATCAAGATAACATGCTAACAGACTAAAGCTAAAGCTAACAAGTTCCAGGTCATGATACCAAGCTAACAGACTATAATTGAAGCTAACTGGTCACAGGGCTAACAAGGCTAGGTACCAAATCAAGATAACATGCTAACACACTGAAGCTAAAGCTAATAGGTTACAGGCCATGATGTGATGCTAGCAGACCAAAGCTAATGCTAAGAGGTTCCAGGTCTTGATGCCATGCTAACAGACTATAACTTAAGCTAACTGGTTGCAGGGCTAACAAGGCTAAAACTAGGGCTAACAGGTCCCAGACCAAGATAACATACTAACAGACTGCAGCTAAAGCTGGCAGGTTACAGGTTTTGATACCTTGCTAACAGACGATAACTGAAGCTAACTGGTCGCAGGGCTAACAAGGCTATGTGCCAGATGAAAACAACATGCCAACACACTAAAGCTAAAGCTAACAGGTTCCAGGTCTTGAAACCATGCTAACAGACAATAACTGAAGCTAACTGGTTGCAGGGCTAACAAGGCTAAAACTGGGACTAACAGGTCCCAGATCAAGATAACATGCTAAGAGACTAAAAAGCTAACAGGTTACAGGTCACGATATCATACTAACAGGCTGAAGCTAAAGTTAACAGGTTCCAGGTCTTGATACCATGCTAACAGACTATAACTGAAGCTAACTGGTCACAGGGCTAACAAGGCTAGGTCCCAAATCAAGACAACATACTAACACATTGAAACTAAAGCTAACAGGTTGCAGGTCATGATAACATGCTAACAGACCAAAGCTAAAACTAACAGATTATCGGTCATGATAACATGATAATAGACCAAAGCTAAAGCTAACAAGTCACAGATCATGATATGCTATGCTATGCCAACGAGATAGATACATTAATCAATAATAATAATAAAATATACATTTTTTAAAAAATCATATGGATTTACAAAACATGACTAATTAGTTTATAATAACAACATCCAATAATTGCATGCGTTAATCATGTTAAGGCTTTTATTTTGGCAGGACAAATGGTAGCGCTTCCTGCAGTGTTCTCCAGCTTCGCTCCTTTATAGGTTTCCGGGACACATGGCTGCCATGTCACACCTTCTGTGACATCAGCAGAGTGCCAGATTAAAAACGGGGGACGTTTGTATTAGAGTGACGTAAAAGAAGCAGGAGTTTAACGTGTTTACAGATGAAATATAAAAAGAAGTAAAAGTAGCTGCAGCTATATTCACACCACATGTACAGCTTGAAGTGATTTGTTTTGTTTCTTTTGACTGGAAATGAACCGAACATCTGAGACATCTGACTGTGAAGCATCATGTTTGAGAAGCTGCGATGTATTTATTTACGTCTGTTTCACTAAAACATGTTGAAGATTTTTTTTAAATGTAGCTTTTATGTGATTTCAAACAATCCTATCGATTTCCTGGTAATTTTCAAGATGCCACCGTGAGAGTGACAGCTAGTTACAGCAGCTCCAGTTAACTTTAGGTCTGTTTAGTTATTTTTGTAGTTTTCTTCCCTTTTTTTAAAGTTTTTTTAATCAAGTAGGTGTGACATATTTATACGGGACAAACATGGATGTGCAAATTGCGCTTCCCCTATTTTGTTTACTACTGATTTTGGAACTTTTTAAATCCACATCTGGTGACCCGTTCAGCCACGGCATTGTTTACAGTCGGGAACAGCTGTTGGCGCTGGGCCAGGCCAGGCCGCCATCATGGGAGAAACCGGACATCCCAGCTGAGCTCCGCAGGAGGAGGAGAGGATGCCGGGCAGGACTGAAGTGTAGGGAGAAGAGGAGATGCTACAAGCCGTCCGTTCCATCCATAATAATGGGGAATGTGAGGTCTCTCCCAAATAAGATGGAAGAACTGACGGCGCTGACCAGGCTGCAGTGGGAGTATAGGGAGAGCAGCCTCATGATGTTCACGGAGTCATGGCTGAACGAACTCACTCCGGACTCACTTTTAACTCTGGACGGATTCCATCTGCTAAGAGAAAGGGTGGGGGCCTCGTGATGTATGTGAATGAGAGATGGTGTAATGCTGGACACATTAGCGTTAAAGAGCAGCTCTGCACTAAGGATGTAGAATTACTGGCGGTCAGTCTGCGTCCGTTCTATCTGCCCCGGGAGTATTCACATGTAATAGCCATTACTGTGTACCAAGGTTATAATCATTAATGAAAACTAACGAAATAACGAAAACTAGAAATGAAAAAACATTTTCGTTAACTGAAATAAAATAAAAACGAAGCTTTATTAATAAACGATAACTAACTGAAACTGTAATAGAGTCCTTACAAAACTAACTAAAAGTAACTAAAATTATAGAGAAATTGTCTGTAGTTCTTGTATTTGTGAACTGTCAGCAGGAGACAACAGCACATCCCGTGACGTGTCTGTGTCTCCGTGTTGCCGTCTTTCCATCCAGTCGCAGACAGGCGGGTCTACACCATGACCCGCTGCATGGCAGCGAGAGTCAGGAGAAAGCGCCAAACTCCTATTTGGGATTATTTTGAGTATGACTGTGTGTCAGATAAGAGCAAATGCCATGTGGTGGAACGTGGTGAAATATGTGGCGCATTTCTGAAAGGTAAAAACCCCACGAATCTTAAAGTGCATTTAAAAAGCTCGCATAAGGAGGCTAACCTAGCTTACATTGAAGCGGTGAGGGAAAACGCCCGACCCCCCCTCGACGGAAACACAGTCCAACTCCTGGCCAGGCGACATCATGCAGCCCGAGACAACATCACAGAAAACACTTGTCCAGTGCTTCCAGCGGCGACCCGACAGCTGCTGGTCAGTGAACTCACAAGAACACCACAAGCGAGAGGAAGCACTGGTAAACCTGTTCACTGAGACAGGTATGTCTACAAGACTGTGTGAGCAGCCTTCCTTTAGGAAGTTCAGCAGCTTGCTCAAACCGACATTCAAAACACCCGGAGCTGCAAGACTAAATGGTCTTATTGGGGCTAAAATGGATACGGCTAAGCAGCAACTTAAAGAGATCATAAAGGAAGCGAGAAAGCTAATGTTATGTGTAGATGGCTGGAGCAAACGAGGACTGACAGCATCTTTCATGGGTGTGTCAGCTTGTTTCTACCATCCGCCTGGAGGTAAAGTTCACCATGTACTGCTAAACCTGCACCGAATGGAGCACCCACATACCGGGGAGGCCACTGCCTGCTGCATTGATCAGACTTTAGATGCATGGAATATAGGAGAAGACAGAGTGCTGCTTGTTGTGGCAGATAACGGTGCCAACATAGTCAAGGCTGTGCGGATGCTTCGACATGAAGACCTTGGCGTTCCTCAGGCCCAACCAGGAGGTCCAGGAGACGGACAGCATGAACAGTGGATGGAGTCAGACTCAGAGGAAGAGTCAGATGAGGGTGAAGAGAGCATAGGCTTCGGTGAGTGCGCTTATATTGACACATACTTTATCAGTCTTAGTAATTTACCTTTGTTATTTTGTCATTTAAATATATACTGAGCAGTATTGTTAGCTTTATTTTGATATTTGTATGTTACTTTCTTCAACAGAAAAACAAATGTATGGAGAATGTATAGCCACCATGGGTTCAGCTTGCACAGAGACAAGTGCTTTTTTTTTTTTTTTACTCATTTAGCTTACATCAGCAGCCATATATCAGCCTAGGTTCAAAAGTTTGCGTTTAACACCAGTAGTCTACATTTTCACATTATGGTTATCATAATCATTATTAATAATAGTAATTAATACGTTTTTATTATTGTAAAAACTTCATATCCAATATAATAATTGTATGGATCACACAGTGAAGAAATGAAATACAGTAAATTAAATATAGTAAAAACAAGTAAACTTACATAAAAATTGTCCCTTCTGTAGAACCAAGGATGAATACAGCCAAAGTCCTAACTCTTGATTCAGTTTTTATTAAATCACATACACATCTCAAGTGGCTTAGTACCTACTGTTTTTTAAAAACTTCTTTTGTGAAATATACTTTTAATGCTAAATCATCTGATTGCTAGTCTGTTTTTTTCTTTGTACTTTGTTTACGAACTGGACCTGCCAGAAGATGGGGAGCACAACAAGTTCCAGAGAATGTCATGCTTGGCCCACACCCTTCAACTCACACTGAAAGATGCCATGAAGCACCCAAGCGCTGATTCACTCATAGTGAAAGCAAGAAAGCTGGTACATGCTATAAGGAAATCATCAGTGGCAAATGAAGAGTTGATCAAAAGATGTGGCAAAACGCTGGTCCGGGACTGTAGCACGCGCTGGAACAGCACCTATGATATGCTTAAAAGACTGCTAGATATCAGAGCTGAACTAAACCAACTACTTGAGGAGCTGGGCATGGACACACTTCTCGCAAGTGATTGGGCTAAGATGGAGAACCTTATCAAACTGTTCGAGCCATTTCCCATTCACACAGACCAGCTTCAGAGTGACAGTCAGTCTCTCTCACAAGTAGTGCCATGCCTGCTCAACCTTGAGGCACATCTGCAGATGAATCTGAGGAATCAGTTAGCCTAAGTGCTGCTGAAGTCTTTGCGAGAACGTTTTGCAAGCATTCTTAGCCCTGACTCCACACAGTTTGATGCTACACCAGCAGGAGCCTGCTTAATGGATCCAGGGGTGTCACTGGTTCTTCAAACAGCAGATGCCACACCACTGAAGAGGGCTGCACAGTCCTTTGTGCAGAACCTGGCAGCCCAGTATTACCCAGCTACTTCTGCTCAGCATCAAGTTGCAGGGCCCACTGTTCTTCTTAAGTACCGTTTCCTTGCTTCCCGTATGGAGAGCAACATGTCACCTACAAATCGGCCTAATCTGAGTGATAGTGTGTTAACAGAAATGGAGAAGTATCTCAATGACGTCAAACAGGGTGTGTTTAATGAGACACCATTGGAGTTCTGGAGGTCCAGAGAGGCTGTCTATCCAAAACTTGCCGCTGTGGCGTTGGATGTCGTTAGTGCTCCTGCATCACAAGCCTTTGTGGAGCGCATCTTCTCTGTGTGTGGATTGCTGTCATCTGGTCTAAGAAACAGAACAACCACATCTCTGGAGAAACACGTTTTCCTCAAGATCAACAAGAAGTTGTTGCTTGACTGAATTACACTTGTCTTTCTGTTTCTTCCCCACCTACAGAGACAAATACGGTTCACTCTTTCACAATGCAGGGACTCTTTTTGTTTACATTGGACACAAAACTGTGGAAGTTAGCACAGAAAGGTAAAGCGCATAAGCTTCCAGCTTCCAGTGAATATGCACTTTAGGGGTCCAAAATGAAGTTTTTTTGCTGTTGTTGTATTGTTGCTCAAGGCTGCACCCTGTGTAGATAGTCTAGATATGTGTACCCATATCTAAATTTTAGGTACAGTTGGTGTTGGAGTGTTCAAGTCAATACATCTTCTTAAATAGTATGTGTTCTTGAGTTTTCATTACCCAGTACTTTTTCCTATCTTTTTTTTAATGTCATCACTGAAGAATAGTCCATATTACAAAAAACTAAAACTAATACTAAAACTAATAAAAACTAAACTAAAACTATGCAACATGTAAAAACTAAAAACTAAACGAAACTAGCAAAGATGGATAAAAAACTAATTAAAACTAAACTGATATTGGAGACGTAAAGTGAAAACGAAATAAAAATAAAAACTAATGAAAAATTCAAAACTATTATAACCTTGCTGTGTACATCCCTCCCTCTGCTGATGCAGCTGCAGCCTGTGAACTCATCCACAGTGTAGTGTCCCAGCTGCAAACATCTCACCCTCAGTCTCTTATCATCATCTCAGGAGACTTTAATCATGCATCGCTCTCTGCCACTCTCCCCACGTTCACCCAGTACGTGACCTGCCATACCAGAGACAATAAAACCCTGGACCTGCTGTATGCAAACATCAAGGATGCATACAGCTCCTCCCTCCTCCCCCAGCTGGGCCAATCAGATCACAACCTGGTGAGACTGCAGCCCATTTACATACCTATGGTGAAGAAACAACCCCCCACCATCAGGTATGTGAAGAAGTGGTCTGACGAGGCCACTGAGGCGCTGCAGGACTGCTTTGAGACCACAGACTGGGATGTGCTGTGTGGTCCACACGGGGAGGACATCGATGCACTGACAGACACTGTTACGGACTATATCAACTTCTGTGCAGAGAACATCGTACCGACCAGGAAAGTACGGTGTTTCTCTAACAGCAAACCCTGGGTGTCCCTGGAACTGAAGACCCTGCTGAAGGAGAAGAGGAGGGTTTTTGGATCTGGGGACAAAGAGGAGCTGAGGAGGGTGCAGAAGGAGATAAAGAAGAAGATCAAGGCGGACAAGGCCAGCTACAGGACCAAGATGGAATCTCACCTGCAGGACAATAACACAAGGGAGGTCTGGAGAGACCTGAGATCCATCTCTGGTTACAGCAGAGGCCATGAGAGGGGAGCTGCAGCAGGAGGCCAGGAGTGGGCCAATGAGCTGAATCTGTTCTTTAACAGATCTGACTCTGCTCCCACTCCTCCCCCCTCTCATCAAAGCACCGACCAGCAAGCTCCTTCTTCACACCTCAGCTCTCTACCACCAACACCACCAACAGCACCCCTCCTCCGACCCCCGTCTTCTACCACCTCCGGACTCCACATACAGCCCCATCACCCCTCCTCGTCTCACCCCCCACCACCACCATCACTCCTCCTCCTGCCACCCTCCCCCTGCCTCTCCATAACAGCTGATCAGGTGAGAAGTGAGCTTAAAAAGATCAAAACCAGGAAAGCTGTAGGTCCTGATGGAATCAGCTCCAGGCTCCTTAGAGACTGTGCAGACCAGCTCTGTCAGGTGCTGCTGCACATCTTTAACCTGAGCCTGAGTCTGGAGAGGGTTCCTCTGTTATGGAAGACTTCCTGCCTGGTTCCTGTCTCTAAGACCAGGAACCCCAGGGAGCCTAACCACTTCAGACCTGTGGCCCTCACTTCTCACCTGATGATAAGATAAGATAAGATAAGATAAAGTTCTTTATTTCTCCCCACTCCAGGGGAAATTTACATTGAAGACCATGGAGAGGATCGTCCTCAAGAACCTCCGTCCCCAGGTGAGCCAGTATCTGGATCCACTGCAGTTCACCTACCAACCGAACATTGGAGTGGATGATGCAGTTGTCTACCTGCTGCACAGATCACTGACTCACCTGGAGAAACCCAGCAGCACTGTGAGGGTCATGTTCTTTCACTTCTCCAGTGCTTTCAACACCATCCAGCCTTCTCTGCTCAGGGTGAAGCTTGAAGGAGCGGGAGTAGACTGTCACCTGGCTGCTTGGGCCATCGACTACCTCACCAACAGACCACAGTACGTGAGGCTTCAGGACTGTGTGTCTGATGTGGTAGTCGGCAGCATGGAGGTCCACAGGGGACAGTCTGTCCTCCTTTCTCTTCATCCTGTACACATCAGACTTCCACCATAAAATTTGCACAGACATTATTGCACTGCTACAGCTTCGCACTTTTTAAACTCATTTTTTAAGCCACTTTATACTGCATTGTCTTTACAGTGTGTCTGTACTATACTATTTCATCCTCATTTCTCATCCCTGTACATATTGTAAATATTATTACTACTGTTCTATTATTATTTTATTTCTATTACGTCTATTGCTACATAAGCTGCTGTAACAATGTGAATTTCCCCTGGCGTGGGGAGAAATAAAGGACTTATCTTACTTAGTAGGAATAGTAATAGTAGTTAGCATATTATCTTGACCTGGGACATATTAGCATTAGCTTCAGTCTGATAGCATGATATGATGACCTGGGACGTATTAGCATTAGCTTTAGTTTGTTAGCATTATATGATGACCTGGCACATATTAGCATTAGTTTTGGTTTGTTAGCATGACATCATGACCTGTAACCTATTAGCTTTAGCTTCAGTCTGTTAGCATGATATCATGACTGAGGACATACTAGATTGACAATGTTCATTTTGTCGCTTACTTATATTTGATTATCAATTATTTTTATCCAACAAAGTTAGCAAGGGTGATCGTTTTACCTTGCTGACATATACTAGCATTAGCTTCAGTCTGTTAGCATGATGTCCTGACCTGGGACTTATTAGCATTAGTTTTAGTTTGTAGCATGATATGATGACCTGTAACCTGCTAGCTTTAGCTTCAGTCTCTTAGCATGATATCTTGATCTGGGACCTTTCAGCCTGAGCTTTAGCCATGTTAACTTTGCAACCAGTTACCTGTAGTCTGTTAGCATGGTATCAAGACCTGTAACCTGTTAGCTTTAGTTTTGATCATTACCATGATAACATGATCAGTGGCCAGCTAGCATTAGCTTCCTTCTGTTAGCATGATATCATGACCTGGGATTTATTAGCATTACTTTTAGTTTGTTAGCATGACATGATGACCTGTAACATGCTAGTTTTAGCTTCAGTCTGTTAGCATGATGTCATGACCTGGGACATATTAGCATTAGTTTTAGTTTGTAGCATGATATGATGACCTGTAACCTGCTAGCTTTAGCTTCAGTCTCTTAGCATGATATCTTGATCTGGGACCTTTCAGCCCTAGCTTTAGCCATGTTAACTTTGCAACCAGTTACCTGTAGTCTGTTAGCCTGGTATCAAGACCTGTAACCTGTTAGCTTTAGTTTTGATCATTAGCATGATAACATGATCAGTGGCCAGCTAGCATTAGCTTCCTTCTGTTAGCATGATATCATGACCTGGGATTTATTAGCATTACTTTTAGTTTGTTAGCATAATATGATGACCTGTAACATGTTAGTTTTATCTTCAGTCTGTTAGCATGATGTCATGACCTGACACCTGTTAGCATTAGCTTCAGCCTGTTAACATGATGTCATGACCTGAAACCTGTTAGCTTTAGTTTCAGTCTGTTAGCATGATGACATGACCTGGAACCTGCTAGCTTTAGCTTCAGTCTGTTAGCATGATATCATGACCTGAAAGCTGTTAGCTTTAGTTTCAGTCTGTTAGCATGATGTCATGACCTGAAACCTGTTAGCTTTAGCCTCACTAATTACCTGCTCTTCTCTACAATCTAACTAAACTCCCTGTCAGTTTTCCAGTCAGTACAATAACTGGCTCCAGTTAAAAAGGTTTTATAAGTTCATTAGCATCTGTTTACATGTCAGAATATCTTCTAAATCTAATATTAAGCAGCTGATGACTAAATCAGATCCATTAGGTTTAAACATTTTCCTGTTTTACTGCAGATCATTTACATGTTTGTACATATTCAAAGGTAAATCTGTAGAATTATTCTCAGCCCGCTCCTCTTGGTTAAATACATGAACATATGTGACCATGGAGTGTTTTTACAGTGCAGGGATGTTTTACAGTGAAGGGCAAGCGAGCAGAGAGGGAGGCAGTGATGACATCAGCTGGAGGAGGAGGAGGAAAACAGCATCCTTCATCAGACCGAGAGGAGAGAGGAAGAGGACGCCAGGAAACACGGTGAAGAAGAAGAAAAAGAGACGGGACGAGAGACACTGATACAGACAGACTGACAGACAGAGAGAGAAAGAGACAAGCAGGAGTCCGTAACGTCCTCTGGGCCTGAGTCAGTGTGTGTGTGTGTGTGTGTGTGTGTGTGTGTGTGTGTGTGTGTGTGTGTGATCAGCTGACTGGAACACACGTCGGTGGGCGGAGCCATGATGGGGAAGGATTACATGTTGGCCATCATCATAGTCAACTATGACGGTACGACACACACTTACACACAAACAGACCTGCTGGGGTCCCTGAGGCCCTTCAGCCTTATGGAGACTGTCGTCTCAAGGTTGTTGACATGTTGTTTACTGAGCTGCTGTGGACACAAACATGCAGCTTCCGTCTGCAGCCGAGTCAACACGTCATACCTGCTGGGCTTTTATGTGTTAGCATGTATGACCGTGGTGGTTTGTCACATCTACATGGAGCTGAGAACAACGAGGGCCAAGAGGGAATCTGTTAGCATGATATCATGACCTGGGACATGTTAGCTTAAGTTTCAGTCTGTTAGCATGATATCATGACCTGGGGCATGTTATCTTAAGTTTCAGTCTGTTAGCATGATATCATGACCTGGGGCATGTTAGCTTTAGTTTTATTCTGTAAGCATGATATCATGATGTAAGACCTGTTAGCTTTAGCCTCAGTCTGTTGACATCATGTCATGACCTGGAGCCCG
Organism: Amphiprion ocellaris; assembly: GCF_022539595.1. Classification (NCBI taxonomy): domain Eukaryota; kingdom Metazoa; phylum Chordata; class Actinopteri; family Pomacentridae; genus Amphiprion; species Amphiprion ocellaris. The sequence goes on along the minus strand of NC_072779.1, from coordinate 35,139,909 downwards.
TCAGCTTTAGCTTTAGTCTGTTGTCCTGTTATCATGACCTGGGACATGTTAGCTTTAGCTTTAGTCTGTTGTCCTGATATCATGACCTGGTACATGTTAGTATCTGCTTTACTTGTACAAAGAAAATAAGATGATATAAAACAAACAGAAGATAAAATAATATAAATGAATGACATTTAAATAATGCACATGAAATCAACAGCCAAGAGATCCTTCCATCTGCTGGGCCTTATTGTGCATTTTAAAGCTTTATTTTCAGTTTGTTTGCAGGATATCATGACCTGTGCCCTGTTAGCTTTAGCATGACTGAAAACCTTGACACCCTGATGTAATTTTAGCTTCACATGCTAGCATCATGTAGCAATTGGCTGCACATTTCTGAGCACTTTACAGAATAGTGTTTCAAAATAATCAGGTGGTGATAAAGTTATCAATAAACTCATGATGCTAACATTAGCAAAGTTTGCTTGAATGCTGCAGCTAATAAATTCCGCTAGCATCAGTCATCATTTCAGTAAAACTCGAGATGGTTGTTAATTTTTTTTTTTTTTTACTTTATCATGCTAACAAACTGAAGCTAATGCTAATACATTTCAGGTCACGATATCATGCTAACAGACTGAAGCTAACTGGTTGCAGGGCTAACATGGGTAAAACTAAGGCTAACAGTTCCCAGATTGAAATATTCAAATCTTTATTATATCATGCTAACAAACTGAAAATAATGCTAATATATTTCAGGTCGCGATATCGTGCTAACAGACTGACGCTAACTGGCCGCAGGGCTATCATGGCTAAACTAGGGCTAACAGGTCCCAGATTGAGATTTCATGCTGAGAGACTGAAGCTAAAGCTAGCAGGTTATAGGTCATGATAATAATGCTAACAAACTAATGCTAATGCTAATACGTCCCAGGTCATGATATCTCGCTAAAAATCTGCTGTTTGCTCTCTGATCTGTTTCTTTCAAAAGTCTTGTAACTTTATTAACCGCTCATATTAGAAAAATTAATCTGAATTTTGATTGACTCGATAACTAAGTTTTCTGGTTTTTAATTAAAAAACTGAAAAGTAACAAACTGCAGCTTCATGATAACTGAACTCCATGTGAACTAAAATAAAAGCAGATTTTAGTCACTTGGAAGTGAAGGTTTCTGATGAATTTGTGATAAATGCAAAGTGTTGAGTTTCCCTACATATGAACTGAAGATGATCTGAGTGCTGCTCGGTCTGCATCGACCCCTCGTCCAGCCACTCTCTTATCTCTCCATCAGCTGATTCAGCCTTTCTCTCAGGGTTTATTAATAATTCAGAGCCTCTTCAGTTTCCTCTGTTCATGTACGGCAGTTTGACCTCCGATCACCGTGTTTCTACCGATATCACATAAATAATACAACATAAATGTTAACAGCTGATAAAGACGAGCAGGACGGCAGTAAAGATGCTCAGCAGACCTTAGATCTCTGCTCAGGCAGGTTTTTTTAACTTCCAATTTCTAAGGATATCATGCTCTGTGGTGTCCATCTGCTTTCAGGTTTCCTCTGGTGTCTCGGATCCATAATATTTGTCTGAATATCAGGGATTCTCTGCAGACAGAAGCTGCTCCTGCTGCCTTTAAAGTCACAGTTTGAATCCAAGATAAAAACCACGGAGGCAGCACGAAGGTCATTTAATAACACTGATGTTAGCGGATATAATAATCAATATGTGAATATATATCATTCCAGTAGGATATAAAAGCTTTTATGAGTTTAATCCAGTAAACAACGCTTTACTTCCAGTAAAGGTCACATAAACGACTGAGTAATTTTTATGTGACAGCAGTGACAGGCTAAAGTCACCTTCTGCTGCAGAAATAAAGCTGCAGTCAGACGGGAGCAGAGCATCGATTTCCCTCCATCATGTGACTGCTGGCATGATTTAGCTGATCAATATGTGACCTGATGATCAGCAGACGGTTGTTCAGATGCAGCTGAATGACTGACGCCCGTCCACCAATCAGCTCTGAGCTCCCCAGACCAACAGTTGACTGGACAGAAGCTGCTCTAAACTGTCTGTCTGTCTGCTGTTTGAGCGGTTAGTAAAGTTTCAGGACTTTTGAATGAAACAGATCAGGGAACAAATGGCAGATTTTTAGCACGATATCATGGCCTGGGATGTATTAGCATTAGCATTAGTCTGATAGCATTATATCATGACATGTAGGTTAGCCATAGTTTTAGCAATGTTAGCCCTGCAACCAGTTAGCTTCAGTCTGTTAGCATGATATCGTGACCTGAAACGTTTTAGCATTAGATTAAGTTTGTTAGCATGAGATCAAAACTTAGGACCTGTCAGCATGATAACATGACCTGTGATTGGTTAGCTTTAGCTTCACTGTGTTGGTATGATATCATGACCTGGAACCTGCTAGCTTTAGTTTTAATCTGTTTCCATAATATGACCTGGGATGTATTAGCATTAGCATTAGTTTGTTAGCATTATATCATGACCTGTAGCCTGCTAGCTTTAGCTTCAGTCTCTTAGTATGAAATCTTCATCAGGGACCTGTTAGTCCCAGTTTTAGCAATGTTAGCCATGCGAGCAGTTTGCTTCGGTCTGTTAGCATGATATTGTGACCTGAAACATATCAGCATTAGTTTCAGTTTGTTAGCATGAGATCAAAACTTAGGACCTGTTAGAGTGATAACATGACCTGGAACCTGTTCGCTTTAGTTTTGTTCTGCTAGCATGATATCATGATCTGTGACCAGTTAGCTTTAGCTTCAGTCTGTTACCTTTAGCTTCAGTGTGTTAGCTTTAGCTTCAGTGTGTTAGCATGATATCATGACCTGGAACTTATTAGAACCAGCAGCTTCTCTTCATCCTGATGCAGTAGTTCTAGAAACCCGTCTCAACAGAACCCATCCTGCTCTACAGAACGCTCTGAGACCTGTCTTTAAAATGGACAATCAGGTGGTAGAACCAAGCCTCACTGCATAATACAGATCTTAGTTTGCTGCTCGGAGGTTGTTGTGTTTGTTTGTCAACCTGGAAGGAACACAAAGCCGGTGTGAAGGTGAGGTGATGGTGGTCCAACATCTACACAGCTCTACTCTGTATGACAGAAGACGTCTGTGCGTGTCCCCGTTCACTACGTCTGGTCACATCTCGTAGTTTTCAGCAAAAATGTGTCTCCTATCTGACCTGAGCGATTAGAGACATCTTCTGAGAGTTCCTCACTGCAGACTGAGATATCTGATGGTGTGAAGATGCCACATTATGATGCGGTAAAGATCTCATCAGAGCTGGTCCAACCTGACTGACAGACTCTTCATGACCCTGCAGACAACATCTGGACTGATCAGAACCTGCTGCTGGACCCAGATCTTCCCTCTGGCTGGAGAACCATCAAAGACTCCACAGGAATGTACTACTGGCACGTTCCCACTGGCACCACCCAGTGGCAGCACCCGCGCCTTACGGGGACGCCTCAGTCGCTGGACATTCAGGTGAGGACAGACAGGACTGCTTTACTCGGTCCAGGTAGTCCAGGTTAACCAGCTGTGGTCCAGTCGTCTCAGGTTCTTCTTCTGTGGTGTCTCAGCAGGAGGAGGCTGCAGAGCAGAGCTCCAATAAAGAGACAGATGGACCACCTGAGGACAGGTAAGACACGTACCATCCCATCAAAACCAAACACCAAACCCTCAAAATCTGATTCTAACCTGAAACCTGAGATCAGACAGCCCTTTACTGTAGTGATGACTGAAATGTCCTCATTGTGAATAAATGTCCTCAATGAATAAATGTCCTCAGTGAATAAATGTCCCCACGGTGTAGAAATGTCCTCACAGTGTAGAAATGTCCTCACAGTGTAGAAATGTCCTCACACTGGAGAAATGTCCTCACAGTGGAGAAATGTCCTCACAGTGTAGAAATGTCCCCACAGTGAATAAATGTCCTCAGTGAAAAAATGTCCCTACAATGCAGAAATGTCCTCACAGTGTTTCTTCTCTCAGGTCGTCGTGGCATGAAGATGACCTGACCAACCATGATCCCGACATGAAGGTAAACAACAACAGAGACCTGTTGGATGACACCAAACATTCTGCTTGTGTTTTTAAAGCTGACAGCGTTAGTGCCGCCTCCTGGTGGAGAAATACTGTCAAGCATCATTTTAAATAGACTCGTGTTGTCTCCTCATACTTCTGTGGAGGTTCTCAGTCATCCAGGTCCTGCTAATCACTCAGAACCTCCAGTTGGTTCCTTCTGCAGTTCCAACCATCTCCTCATCCTGTAGATGTTCTTCTATCTCCATGTTTCCTCTCAGCTCACCATCTGTAGAAGATGTTTCACCATTCTGGATGGATCTCCAAATACTAGATCCTCTGTTCACTGTTTCTGAGCCATGCTGCAATTATTTATTCATCCAGTAGCTTTGGTTTTCCTCCCAGTCTCTTGTTGTCTCCGTTTTGTGTCTCATTTTTGGTCATTTTGTCTCGTTTTTGTCATTTTGTGTCTTTTTTTGTCATTTTGTATCTCATTTTTGTCATGTGTCTTTTTTGTCATTTTGTATCTTGTTTTTTTTTGTTTTGTGTCTTTTTTTGTCATTTTGTGTCTTGTTTTTTTGTTTTGTGTCTTTTTTGTCATTTTGCATCTTGTTTTTGTCATTTCCTGTCTCTTTCTAGTCGTTTTCATCTCCTCATCCTGTAGATGTTCTTCTATCTCCATGTTTCCTCTCTGCTCTGCTCACCATCTGTAGAAGATGTTTCTCCATGCTGGATGGATCTCCAACTACTAGATCCTCTTTTTCTAGACTTTTAAATGAGACGTGCAGAATAAAGTGGTTTTGAGTGATTTTGTTGAATTTTCAGAGGTGAGCAGTTCAGAGACAGACTCGAGCATTCCTTCTGTTTCAGACGATAACTGGCATCATTTAGATGATTTCTTCTGAAAACAGGACATCCTGGGGCAGAAATAAAAGCTTCCAGTGAGTCCACTGACTGTTGTGTTTACCTTCACCTACTTCTGATTTGTTTTTCTGAGACGAGTAGTTCAAGGACCGTCAGTTCTTTGTGTTTCTCGGCCGTTTGCTCTGAAACAGCAGAATATTAATGATGCCGAGTTCCTGTGCTGCTGCTCTAATCTGCTCTAATCTCTCTCTCTCCTCTCTGACCACTTTTGTAGAGCATTAATCTGTGTTAATCTGCCTGTCTGCCTGCCTGACTGTCTGCCTGCCTGTCTGTCTGCCGTGTCCTGGTTTCCTCCAGTGTTTCGCCGTGCGCTCTCTGGGCTGGCTGCAGGTGGAGGAGGAGGACCTGTCTCCGGGTCGCAGCAGCCTCGCCGTCAGTAATGTCATCCAGCAGCTGTCTCACTGCAGCGGCCCCGAGCAGAGAGACAGGCTGGGAGCCTGGGGGGAGGTGAGACCGCAGCCGGACCTGTCTCACAGCCTCACACTGTCCAGTTTAGGCCTGCTGACGTCTGTCTGTCTGTCTGTCTGTCTGTCTATAACCTCTCTGTCTGTCCACCTGTCTGTCTGTCTGTCTGTCTGTCCACCTGTCTGTCTGTGTGTCTGTCTGTCTGCCTGTCTGTCTGTCTATCTGTCTGTCTGCCTGTCTGTAACCTGTCTGTCTGTCTGTCTGTCCGTCCACCTGTCTGTCTGTCTGTCTGTCTGTCCACCTGTCTGTCTGTCTGTCTGTCTGTCCACTTGTCTGTCTGTCCACCTGTCTGTCCACCGGTCTGTCTGTCCACCTGTCTGTCTGTCTGTCCACCTGTCTGTCTACCTGTCTGTCTGTCTGTCTCCAGGGTCGGGAGATGAAGCTGGTTCTAAAGAAGGACACTTTGACCCTGTTGGACCCTCTAGACTACACCCCCCTCCACTGTCAGCCAATCATCAACATCCGTGTCTGGGGAGTGGGCTGCAACAACGGCAGGTGAGCCAATCAGAGAGCAGCTGGCTGGATGACAAAGTTTCTCTTTATTTCCAGGGTTTGTGCTATGCTACGCTAACAGTTTCCCTCTGCTTACAGTCTTCGTGCTAAGCTAAGCTAGGCTAACAATTTTCACCCTGCTTGCAGTCACTGTGCTAAGCTACACTAACAACTTCCTTCTGCTTGCAGTATTTATGCTAAGCTAAGCTAAAAAACTTCCCTCTGCTTGCAGTCTCCATGCTAAATTCGGCTAGCAGTTTCCCTGTTTCCAATCATTGTGCTAAGCTAGGCTAACAGTTTCCCTCTGTTTCCAATATTTATGCTAAGCTAGGCTAACAGTTTCCCTCTGTTTCCAGTCTTTGTGCTAAGCTACGCTAATGTATGACAGCACTGCATGCTGACATGTTGAACTCACCTTTCCTCTTGTTTACCTGTCAGGTCCACTAACACTGTGTCACTCTCTGTTTCTTTGCCACACCCCTTCACACCTGCAGGGACAGGTAACCAGCTTCAGTCTGATCACGACACCTCACAGCCTGTAGCGCACCTCAGTGGCATTTATTGATCCAGTCACCTGATCAATCACCTCTGTGTGTTACTGTGTGTGTTTTTGTGCTACTGTGTGTGTGTGTGTGTGTGTGTGTGTGTGTGTGTGTGTGTGTGTGTGTGTGTGTGTGTGTGTCTATATATGTGTGTGTGTGTGCTACTGTGTGTGTGTATATAAATATGTGTGTGTGTGCTACTGTGTGTGTGTGTGTGTGTGTGTGTGTCCTACTCTGTGTGTGTGTGCTACTGTGTGTGTGTGTGTGTGTGTGTGTGTGTGTGTGTGTGCTACTGTGTGTGTGTGTGTGTGCTACTGTGTGTGTGTGTGTGTGTGTGTGTGTGTGTGTGTGTGTGTGTGTGTGTGTGCTGCGTTCAGGGACTTCGCCTTCGTTGCGGGGGATAAGGACAGCTGTATGTTGAAGTGTCACGTGTTTCGTTGCGATGCTCCGGCTAAAGCGATCGCGTCAGCGCTTCATGAAATGTGTTCGAAGGTTTGTGGAATTATCGTTTAAACTTTTCAGTGGATTTTCTTGTTGTCAAAAGACGTTGACTCATTGTTCCTGTGAGCAGATGATGTCGGAGAAGACACTGATGAGACCATCTCGCTCTCTGACCATGGAGAGCATCTCACCTGAAGATCTGCCCAGACAAGGTGACGCACCTGTCCGCTCCTCTCAGGTCAAACGCTGCTCTCCAATTGGTTCTGTCCTTGTGACACGTGCTTGTTGTTTCAGTGGCGTTCCTGGAGGCGGTGCGGCAGCAGGTCCAGAAGTTTGACGTCCAGTACATCGGGAACCTGCCGGTGTCTAGAGCCATGGGTAGAACCACAGAACACCAGAAACCACTGACAGTAGAACCATGATGCTAATTAGCTTAATCAGGACTCCAAATGAGGCTAGTTCACAGTAAAGGGGCTACAACTAGCTAACATTAAAGCTAACATTAGCTAGTACACAAGCTGCCACTGGATAACATACATGCTAACATACAAGTTAACACTGGCTACCATACAAGCTAGCACTACCTAACATGCATGCCAACAACAATTAGCATACAAATTACCATTAGCCAAAATAAATGCTAACATACAAATTACCACTGGCTAACATACATGCTAACCATAGCTAGCATACAAGCCACCACTACCTAACATGCATGCCAACAACAATTAGCATACAAATGACCACTAGCTAAAATAAATGCTAACATACAAACTACCACTAGCTAACATACATGCTAACTCACATGCTAATGCATATGCTAACGCTAGCTAACATACAAGCCAGGACTAGCTTATATACATACTAACACTCGTTAACATACCATCACCAGCTAACATTCATGTTAACATACAAGCTGCCACTAGCTAACATTCATGCAAACAATGGCTATTATACAAGCTAGCACAGCAAATATGCACACAAGCTAAAATACAAGCTAAGACTGGCTCACATACAGGCTAATGCCAGCTAGCATGCATATTACCACTTGCTAACATACATGTTAACATACAAGCTACCACTAGCTAACATATATGCTACTCTTTCCTAAGATACATGCTAACACTGCTAACATAGAAGATAACAGCAGCTAAGATGCATGCCACCTCCAGCAAATGTACAAGCTAACATTACCGAAAATACAAGCTGTAGCAAACATGTAGCATTAGCATCCTTCTGCACTTAGTTGAAGGAGAGAATCCACAGCAGCGTTTCAGATGGTGACCAGTAGGTGTCGCCTCAGCAGGCAGCACTGAACGCGTGCAGGTGTTCAGGTGGAGGTGTGCTGTGTTGCAGGTATGGAGGTGCTGAACCGGGCCATCGAAAGCATCATGAACTCTACGGACCGCGACGACTGGGAGCCGACAGTGATCCACGTCACCGATAATGTGCTGTCGCTGTGGAAGGGAGAGGTAACGCCGTTACCGCCCGCCACAGGTCAGAAGTCAACGCTGCTGCTGCCATGTTTAATCACCTGCTCTTGTCCTCACAGGACGGCGATGAGCCCTTCTGGGAGTGTCAGGTGCGATTCCTCACCTTCCTGGGCATCGGCCACGACAGCCACACCTTCGCCGTGATCGTCGACGGTGGAACGCAGCGGTTCGAGTGTCACGTGTTCTGGTGTGAACCGGACGCAGGAATCATCTCGGAGGCCGTGCAGGCGGCGTGCATGGTGAGGAACAGACATAGAAATAATTCACACCTGAGATCCAGGCAGGTAAGATGAACAGTCAGGGTCACACGTCAGACGGTTTGGGTTTAAAGCAGCTTCTTAGCTCTTGATTTTTACCTTTGTTTAGAAACAATAACGTATAAAAACGTGTCAGGTCCATAAATATCTGTACATTGACAGGTTTCATCATTCCAGCTCTGAACACCACCACAGTGGATTTAAATAAAACAGTAAAGATCTGCTTTAAGTTCAAACTTTCAGCTTTAATCTGAGTATTTTCATCCACATCAGGGGAATGGTGGAGGAATGACAGCACATTTTAGAAGAACCCTCCACCTTTTAAAGGGACCAAAAGTCACTGGACAGTTGGCTGCTCAGCTGATCCAGGGCCAGGTGTGTTATTCCCTCATTATTCCATCTACAAAGAGCAGATTAAAGGCCTAGAGTTCATTTCAAGTTTGGAATCTGATGAGGTGAACTCTCCATATGAAGTCAGAAGAGCATCACAGTCAGTGAAGGAAGCCGTCATTAGACTGAAACAAACAGACCCATCAGAGAGAGAGCAACAGGAACAATAGGTGAGGACAAATCAACTGTTTGGTTCATTCTTTAAAAGAAGGAAGGACCTGGTGAGCTCAGCAACACCAAAAGACCCAGAAGACCAAGAAAACCAGTGTGGTGGATGACAGAAGAATCCTTTCCCTGGTCAAGAAGAACCCTTCACAACATCTGGTCAGATCCAGAAGACTCTCCAGGAGGTAAAAGTCAACAACTAAAAGAAGACTTCACCAGAGTGAATCCAGATGGTTTACTCCAAGGTGGAAACCATTGATAAGTCTCAAAAACAGGAAGACCAGATTAAAGTTAACAAAAAACATCTGAAAGAGCCTGAACAGGTCTGGAACAACATCCTGTGGACACATGAGACAAAGATCTACATGGACCAGAATGAAGGAAAGAGAAGAGTGTGGAGGAGGGAAGGAACTGCTCAAGATCCAAAGATACCAGCTCATCAGTGAAGCATGGTGGTGGTAGTATGATGTAAAAGTTCCATTAAAATTCACTGTGGTGGTGTACTGAGCCCAAATAATGAAACCTGTGTGAATGTCCAAATATTAATATATACAAAAGATATATGGAAGATGCAGTAAACATAAAAATTTAAAATCTATAAAGTAAAAACTATAAATAATGAAAAATTAAAAATTAAAAACCATCAAATATTTTTTAAAGTGCAACAAGAAAACACATTATTTTAAAAGTTTCTTTACTGAGCAGATCAGAGGAAATTTGAAATACAATTTGTTAAAAATTTTTCTAAAGAAAAAACAAATTAGTCTTATTTTAAATAAAACATTTATCAGCGATTTTTAATGTTCTATTCATTTCCTCTTATTTATAAACAATATAGAAATCTTCAATAATTTATTCATGGTTTGTTTTTATTAATATCAAAAATAAAGAAAAAATGGGATATTTTATATTTAAGAAAAATGGTAAAACATGTAAAATGTATTTAGAAATATAAGAAATATGTTTAAAAATATAACAACCACATAGATGAAAAATACAAAAAAAAATTAGAATAAAAATCATATTTACTGGATGACTGAAGGAAACTATTAATACTGATTCTGTCAAACATAAATTTAAATGAAGTAAATGAAAAACAGTAAATATTGATTTAAAAAAAATCAGAGGGAAACTGTTAGCCTAGCATAGCATGAAGACTGTAAGCAGAGGGCAACTGCTAGCCGAGCTTAGCCAAACACTAGAAATAGAGGGAAATTGTTAGCCTAGCTTAGCACAAACATTAGAAATAGAGGGAAACCGTTAGCCTAGCGTAGCACAAACACTAGAAATAGAGGGAAACTGTTAGTCTAGCTTAGCACAAACACTAGGAATAGAGCAAAAAGTATTTATTTCTTCTGTTTAGTTGTTTTTTAATGAAACACTTCTTTCCTGTTTTCTGTGTAAAAACTTGAACCTGGTCTCCTCTCAGGTTCAGTACCAGAAGTGTTTGGTGGCTCAGACTCCGCCTCCGAGGACCAAATCGTGGCGTGTGGCCCCATCTAAGGTCAAGCGAGCCAACTCCATGGATGGCGCCGCCTTCCCCCCGCTCTCGTCCCGTCTCCATGGCAGTGGCAGCAGCTCCACCATGACGGCGTCCAGGATGACAAAGGGGAACGGCAGCGGCATGAGGAAGGGCATGATGGCGTTCTTCGAAACTTTCCGCAACAAACAGGCCGCCACCTCCTAAAGGGGGGCGGGGCCACCGGAGCCGGACTCACAGGTGCTGCTCAGGACAGCGTCTGATTGGCTCTGGTGGTCCGACCGACTGATTGACATCACCAGCAACACCGAGGCCGACGCCCACTGAGGAGCTCGCCACCATGATGTCAGTCTCACCTGTTGGTGCTGCTGAGCTGAACAGCATGAATGTCTGCAGGTTACTGGACCAGGAACTTCAAGAAGACCAATCAATAATCAGTCGATCAATAATCAGCCGATCAGTACCTCGTCTGTTTAAGGATGGACGTGAAGGAAACAGCTCAGGACCGTGGGACTGTAAGCGCATTTTGTTGAAGGAGGTTAACATTTGAAATGATTTTGAACTTTATTTTAAAAACGACTGCCTCCCCTAAAAACAGAAACGTACAAAAACGTAGAGAAGAAGAAGAAGAACTTCTTCATCCTGGCTGTCAGATCTGTTTCCTGTTTGTTCTGCTTCAAGCTATGTATGTTGAAACGCATTAAAGCTGCACCGACACATTCTGACCACCAGGAGGCCCCAGACATACTAAATACACAGAACATACTAAATACATACAACATACTAAATGCACAGAACATACTAAACACACAGAAAATACTAAACATACTAAACACACAGAACATACTAAACATTCTAAATACACAGAACATACTAAACATACTAAATACACAGAACATACTAAACATACTAAATACAAAGAACATACTAAACAATAAATACACAGAACATACTAAACATACTAAACACACAGGACATACCAAACATACTAAACACACAGAACATACTAAATGCATACAACATACTAAATACATACAACATACTAAACACACAGAACATACTAAACACACAGAACATACTAAATACATAGAACATACTAAACATACTAAACATATAGAACATACTAAACACACAGAACATACTAAACACACAGAACATATTAAAGATGCTAGACACAGAACATACTAAACATACTAAATACACAGAACATACTAAACACAGAAAATACTAAACATATAGAACATACTAAATACACAGAACATACTAAATAAACAACATATTAAATACACAGAACATACTAAACATACTAAATACATATAACATACTAAACACACAGAACATACTAAACACACAAAACATACTAAACATATTAAAAACATAGAATTTGCTAAACATACTAAACATACAGAACATAGTAAACACAGAGAACATGCTAAATACACAGAACATACTAAACATACAGAACGTACTAAACACAGAGAACATACTAAACATACAGAACATACTAAACATACAGAACACACAGAACATCTTAATCATACTAAACATGCTAAACATACTAAACATGCAAAACACAAAACATACTAAACACACAGAACATACTCAACATGTGACTTTACTGAGTCACCTGCTTCCTGTCATGTGACGGGATGTGGTGATGTAAGCAGTTGCCATGGTTACAGGTGTTCATGTGAACGCAACAGTTTGCATGTTGTGAGGAACAGAAACGTGTGAACAGTAAACATGTATGTTCTCTGTCCTGCTGTCACGTGAACAACCTGGAGATGTCCATCAAAGCCCTGTCCACAGTGAGGACAGCTGCCTCCTGATTGGCTGAAGCTGCTATAGATAGAAGCCGTGGTGTGTTTAGTGTCCGTAGGAAACTGTGAAAACGCGACAGAAACACTGACAAACTGTCGCCGTCTTTCTGTTTCTGCAGTAAAACTTTGGCACAAACCAGCGAATGATGTCATGTATAAAAGAACCAAAAATAAACCCATTAAACTCAGTTTCCTCGTCCTCAGGTTCCTTTAAATCCTCCTCTCCTGTTCCACATCCTGCTCAATTCATTTGAGCAGCAGCGATGATGAAACTGATCAACAGACATCATGGTGGTCCATGGATGGAAGAAGAAGGAAGACGAGAAGCTCGAACATACTGAGAGACTAGCTGGAAAAAGACAAAACAAAATGTAATTAAAGCTTCAAGCAGCGTTGGACGGGTCCTCGCATCCTTGCTCCAATCCAATAATGTCCACCAGGTGGCGCTATGATTGTAAATGTATATCAGCATATGGATGTCATCAGGGCTGGACTCTGATCATACATGAAAAGTTTGAGGCAAATTGGAGGATGTACAGGCTAGATATGCAGCACTTCCTGTCCATCCACCAGATGGCGCTATCACTATGACTGTATGTTGACTTATGGATGTGATGAGGGTTGGACTGTGATCATACATGTAAAGTAGTGAGTTCATAGCTTTTGAAAATGTGCAAAAATTTGTCCAAAACGGTCCAAAATATGACACCTAATTCAAAATGGCCAACTTCCTGTTGTGTTTTAGGTGTGGCTTTCAATTAGATTTTTGTGCGTCTTGATGAGTTAGATTTATGTATCAAATTTCATAGCTGCAGGTGACATATGCTGGCCATAGTTCCTGTTAGAAATTTTCCAGGTGGCGCTAATGATCCATTTTTGCTCACATTTATGCATATTCCCCAAAACATCGAATTTCTCACGTACTCATGTGTGTGGTGATTTTCAAGTACTTCGAGTATTTTTAGGCACCAAATTTGAGATTGTTTTGCCGGGCAAAAAAAATGAAAATGAAAAAAGTCCATCCATCCATCCATCCATCCATTATCTATACACCACTTAATCCTCACTAGGGTCATGGGGGGAGCTGGAGTCTATCCCAGCTGACTCAGGCGAAGGCAGGGGACACCCTAGACAGGTTGCCAGTCTGTCACAGGGCTACATACAGAGACAAACAATCACTCTCACATTCACACCTACGGGCAATTTAGAGTAATCAATTAACCTCAGCATATTTTTGGACTGTGGGAGGAAGCCGGAGTACCCGGAGAAAACCCACGCATGCACAGGGAGAACATGCAAACTCCATACAGAAAGATCCCGGGAAAGCCGGGACGCGAACCAGGGATCTTCTCGCTGCAAGGCGAAAGTGCTAACCACTACTGTGCAGCCCATGAAAAAAGTCATGGATTTCAAAAGGGCCTTCGCACCATTCGGTGCTTGGACACGAAAAAACATCAAATTATGACAAAAAAAACTTCAGATAAAAAATATTTTTAAAGTGCAACAAGTAAAATACAGAAACAAGTAATGTAAAGAAAATCCATGGAGGAACGTTGGTCCACTCTTCTCCACAGAACAGTTTCAATTCAGTCATATTAGATGGTTTTAGATCATCAGCTGATCTTTGAAAGTCTTCAACCAGCATCTCAGTTGGATTGAAGTCCAGATTTTGACTTGGCCACTCCAGAACCTTCATTTATTTCTTGTACAGCCTCTCAGAGGTGGACTTCCTGGTGTTCTTTGGGTCTATTAGTGTTGAGCTTTAGGTCCTGAACTGATGGTGGATGTTCTCAGGAGGTTCTTCTGATAGAGAGCAGAGTTCATGACAAGTCCTCCAGGTCCTCCAACCATCTCACCACCACCACCATGTTCCACTGCTGGTACCATGTTCTTCTAGTAGAATGCCGTATCAGCTTTATTCCAGATGGACCCATGTCTTCCAGGAAGTTCCACCTTTGACTCATCAGTCCTCAGGATGTTCTCCTAAAGTCTTGGAGCTCATCCAGACATTGTTTTGAGTAAAATTCAGACAAACCTTCATGATCTTTTAGATCAGTAGTGGTTTGATCCTTTAGGTCTCCATGGATCCATTTCCTCCTACCAGTCAAAGGTTTTAGAACTCCAGAGTTTCTCCAGTTTTTTTTAAATTGAAATTCCAGTAGTTCAGTCCACTGAAGAGCTTGAAATGGTCTACAGGTAAGAGGTGAACCGCCAGAGGTTAATGAAGGTCAGGTCACCCAGAACTGAACAATAATCTACATTTCAGAATTCTACTAAAAGGCCTTTTTCAGGGAACAGAAATAGGTTAACAACTTAAAGCTGTTCTGCAGCAATGGAGGCTGATGAAGCCTTGAAAGTTGGAGCTACCAAATCCTACAGGTGTCCCAACATTTCTAGATTCCTTCCAAACCCTTCTGTCTGCATAAAGTAGCGTTGGAACACACCATGGAACCCTCCAGAACATTATTAGAACAGGAAGTACTGCAGAAAGTAGTGTGTTGCTCTAAAATGGAGAGGAAAAGATAATTAACAATAGAACAGAGACAGACCATCAGAACACTAAACATGGAGGTCTTTATGCAGAGAAGAAGGAAGTCCAGGTGTCAGAGAGTCCAGTTTTCTTCTCCATCAAAAGGTTCAGAAACTGGAGGAAACTCTGACAGGAAGAGATCTGGAAGACCCAAAGCCACAACAGAACCAGAAGACCAGTTTATGAGAGTCAGCAGCTCGGTGATAGAAGCTCAGAGGACAACAGCTTCAATCAGCTTCATAGAGGTTGTAGGAAGAAGTTTAACTGTGGAGAGAAGACTTGGAGCTGCAGGTTTGACAGGTGGAGCTGCAGCAGAAAGCCGTTGTTAGACGTCAGAATCAGGAAAAGAGGCTTCCTGGACCATGAAACACCACCAATGGACTACTGAAGACTGGAAGAAGGTATCATGGACTGATGGATCTAAATCTGAAATCTTTGGTTCATCAGCAGGATATTTGTAGCCATCAAGTTGAAGAATGGACGGTTCCTCAGTGTGGAACATCAACTTTCCAACATGGAGGAGGATCTTTTGGGGTCATTTTTCCATCTTTGAAGGTCTTTTTTTTTGTCTTTTAGTGTCGTTCGTGCAACTCTTAGTGTCATTCTTGGATTTTTGCATCTTTTGTGGTAATTTTTGGATCTTTTGTGCTTATCTTTGGTTCTTTTATTTAAAAAACTATCTAAAAAATATGTAAAAAAAATAAAATAAAAACATAAAAATATGTAATGTAAATAAAATGTGTAGCATACAGTGCTGGGCTCTGATTGTCTCAGAGATTGTAGCATCATCTCCTCTGTCTCCTGTTTAGCAGCATTCAGCATCTGGCCTCCACTTCACAGACATCTGATGGCTGCATAGTGTTGCTCTGTGGTGTGTGGAGGGTTTATAAAGCCTTAAATATAGATCAACAAGAAAAGCACTCAGAGAGCAGAACTCCACCAAAACTGTTCACTCCCTGACTTTGCTCTGAGCACAGGTGTGTGTTCTGCATGTTTATGTTATGTGCAGATACCGAATCACGTGACCTAAATATGTAGCAGGAATTGATTGGACTCAGAAACATCCCCACAATTTAATCAGTTGTTCCTTGGATCATTTCAGACGGATAAGTCCTGATAAGTCCTCAGTGGTGGATTTGTAGTAGGATCACAATCATGTGATCATCAGCAGGCAGCTGATGTAGTGTTCACTTGTTGTCATGGTTACAGTGACGCCGTGCTACTATCTCAATGGGAAATCTTTAACTAATCTGTGGATCCAGACTATAAGCCGCATCACTGCCAAAATCTAATCACTTGGTCCTTGAGTCATTTCTGACCTTCCTTGAAAATTCCATCCAAATCCGTTGGTCCATTTTTGAGTAATGTTGCTGACAGACAGACAGATGGACAGATGCCGATCGTCACATAACTCCACCGTGTTCCTTGGTGGAGTGATAATAAATAAATATTGTAGCATTGGACTTGTGTATGATTGTGTTCATTTGCATCTACTTTATTTTGTTCATTTTTTTTGTGTTTATTTATGTTGTGCCTTGGATCTTATTTTGTAGGTTATTTGATCAGATTTTATTTTATTTTATTTTATTCATTTATTTGATCAGGGACCATGCAATTATCATAGAACACATAGAACTGATGCATTACATATAGAGTGTGTAGTGTTGAGCTAATTTTCAACTCCCGTCCATGGTTGGGCTTTTAAGTAAAAGTAGTCTAAGGATCAACAACACAAATAAAAACAGCACAGACAACATTAAAAACCTATAACCTCCACCCACCCACCCACCCACACATACACACACAATGACACAATCCACAGTCAGTCGGACCTTCTAGATGTCATAGGTGGGTACATTCTTGTTTTTCTTTCAGCCAATACTTAACTTTTGCTGTAAAAGTTTTTAAATCTGCTATCCTATTCATTTCCTTTGGTAATATGTTCCAGAAGTGACAGCCTTTGATTGAAAAGACTGTCTGTCCAGATGTAGTTCTGCGGTAAGCTATTTTGCAGTTGTTGTTGGTGGAGCTTCTGGTGACCCTGCAGCCGTTCTGTCTTTGGATGAATCCACAGAGTGGCGCTGATTTATTGAGGCATTTAAAGACTAATTTGACAAAGCAAAGATCTATAAAGCTTTCAAAACTCAAAAAAATGTATTTTTTAAAAATGAGACAGTGATGCCACAGAATTGTTTTTTTTATCCATAATTTTCAAGACTTGATTGTATAATGAACCGATGTGTTTTATTGTAGATGCTTGAGCCCAAACTGTCAGACAGTATGAGATCTGGGAGAAGAACAGAGCATGCATATACAGTAGGGCTGCCTGGTCAGGAATATAATTTCTGATTAACTTAAAGCAGTTCAGATTTTTTAAACTGTTTTTGAAATCTTCTTTATGTGGAGATTAAATTTAAGTTGAGGGTCTAGTACAGCTCCAAGATACTTAAATTCTGTCACTGGAATGACTTCTTGATTTTGTATATTAACTTTAAAGCATTGTTGGTTTGATTTCCTAACTGGGAAGCACATAGACACAGTTTTTTTCCAGGTTTAATACAAGGTGATTTTGAACCAGCCACTCTTGGACATTAACCATACATGAAGACAAGATGTCCGCAGCCTGTGCTGGTGTCATATTGGTTGTATATAGAACTGCATCATCTGCATAGAGTTGACATGTTGCAGTAGAGCAGGAGAACGGGAGGTCGTTAATGAAAAGGCTGAACAGTAAGGGACCAAGAATAGACCCTTGTGGAACGCCCATGTGGGTGTTTAAAAATGTGGATGTCTCGTGGTGAACTTTGACACATTGTTCTCTATTCTGCAAATATGATGTAAACCAATCTATTGTCTCAGAGGAAAAACAAAAAGAAACCAATTCATAGTTTATTGTTTTGTGTTTGCTTAATGCCCTGCTCAGTGTCCCAGACGTTGGTTCCGCATTCTGATTGTTTTTGGTACAGCTGATTTAACTGTGGTACCTCAGGAGGGTTGGTCTGTGTTTGTTGTGCTGAGCGGTGAATAAAACCTGCAGAAAACTGTCCTGTCCTGCTGGGGATGTTTAGCATAGAAGACAGCAAAAGACGTGAGCATAAAAATGCAAAATAATTGTAACCCGCCTGACCCACAGCCCTGGAGATGGGTGAGTCGACCAGCATTTAAGGGTTACAATATGATCCCTATATCGTGGATTTTCATCTGGAAGTTACATTCCAGACCCCCCTGCGATAGACAAGGGACCATTGTATTTGTCCTGTAAGTTTGCAGTATTTCTCCTGAATGTCTGCAGTGTGCATGAAGTATTTTTCCTGTAATTTTGCAATATTTATCCAGTAAGTCTGCAGTATTCATCCTGTTTGTTTGTAGCATTTCTCTTTTATGTTGTCAGTATTATTCCTGTTTGTCACATTTGTCACACTGTCTGTGTTCAATATTTCTCCTGTTTGCAGGAATTGTCTTGTATGTTACAGTATGCCTCCTGTATGTCCCAGTATTTCTCCCGTATGTTTGATATGTTTCTCCTATAACTTTTCAGTATTTCTTCCATATGTTGCAGTATTTTCCTGTATGTTTTCAGTATTTCTCTTGAATGTCTGCAGTGTGTATGAAGTATTTGTCCTGTATGTTTGTAATACTTGTACCCGTCTGTTGTCATTGGTGTCAGGTCCACTCCCAGGTGATGTGGTCTCTGCAGGGTGCTGATGTACTGCAGGTTGGATGGATTAAAAACTCTGATGACACCGTCAGTGCGAGATGCAACCAGCCATCGCTGTCTGTCAACAACAACATCAGCACAGCCGCAGAACACCAAGCTCTCAGTGATGTAGAGGCAGCCGGACACCACCGTCTGTCAACAAAACAACAACATTAACACAACAACAACATCAGCGCACCAGTACACTGACTCACAACAACAGAATATTTCATCTGTTAGTTTATTTTTGAATGAAAAACATCTTTCTGAATTGTAAAGTTTTGTTTTTTCCTCTCTATGAATCACAAATTATGTATTGAGACTTTCTCAGCACGACTAGCGAAGCTCAGAGATACAATTTGTTTCAAAGCTTGTACCAGGAGAACATCTTCTAGCAGAACACCACATCAGTTCACCATCATGAGCGCCTACATCTGGGACTTCCTGAGCAGACTCTTCTGAAGTCAGAGGGCAACAACAGCCCTGCAGCTAAACAACAATATCCCAACAATGAGACAGCAAAGGGACAGGAGCTGGACCAACAAGTCCAACATCTGAAGAATGATCCAAAGTTGTTTTAAATCAATCCAACTTGTTATGATCCTGCTCTAGCCCCTGCCCTTCTTCTCCCTTCTTCCTCTTGTTTCCTCCTTTTCCCCTTGGTTCCTGATCTGTTTCTGTTTTGACCTGTCTGTCCCTTTGGCTCCCTCTATATGTCATCTCTCTCCCTCTTGTCCCTCATCCCTCTGTCTGTCTCTCCCTGCTCACCTGTCTGCACTCAGCTAATTATTGCAGGTGACTCACGTTGCAGTAATCAGCTCACCTGCCCTCAATATCACCTGCTCACTATTTAAACTCTTCTCAGTCACTCATTCCCCGTTGGACCATCGATTCTGTTACCCTCCTAGATACTGTTCCCCACCAAGCCTGCAATTTCTGGACTGCCTCAGCCCCATCGACTCTGCTGCTTTTCTCCTCCTGGATTCCTCCCCCTCTTGGACTCTGTTGTGTTCCTGTTTGTCTGTTCATGGATTTTCACCAGCCTGTTTTCCCCTTGGTTGTCAGTTTCCCCATATTGTGAGTATCCCTCTTTAGCTTAGTTTTGTTAAGTCAGTTCAGTTTTGTAGACTTCCGTTTTTGTATTCATAGAGTTTGCTTGTAGAGTTTAGTAGTTTTGGTTTGGTTCTTTCCCCCCAGTTCAGTTCTGTATTTATGTATTGGTTAGTTATTTGGTTCAATAAATCTCTTTCAGTTATTCATTTGTCTGTCAGTTTCTGTGAGTCTGCGCTTGGGTTCTCTGGCTTCCCCCCGTAACAGTATGATCCGACCAAAATTGAACCCAGCAGGCTCACAGACTGGCTCTGACCCTTCACCATATCCCCTAGACATTTTTTTTTCTTGTAAGGAATACAATGAGTATTTCGACCTCCTGCTCGAGTTGTGGGGTTTGTGGACGAAGGCTCAGGGTCAGGATTTCAAAGATGAAATTGTGTCTTTGGGTTGCAGGGCGGCCTCCCAGATGCCCTGGCTTATGAGCCACCTGCCTGACTATGTTTTAGAGTTTCTGAACACTCCCTTGCCTTTCATGACCCTTCCTACCTCAGTCTCACACCCTACCTGCATTCAGTCCGCCAGTCTGCCAACTTGTCCGTCAGTTAGCCACCCTCCTGCTTGTCCATCAGTTAGCAACCCTCCTTCTAGTTCACCTGTTAGCCAGCCGCCTGCTAGTTCACCTGCTAATTCTGTTACCCCTCCACGCATTGTTAGGATGGGAGTCATGAGCTTTCAGAACCCCTCATATACTGTCTCCCCTGACTCAATGGCTGATGATACCGTTAAGTCTCCTTACTGGGGGACCCGACTCGCTATTAAGCCCAGCTCTCGAAAGCAAGGTCCCCGACACAGGAACTCCCAGTCTTCCAACATCTCCATCTCCTCCAGCACTCTGTGCTCTTTTCTTCTGGATAGAGCCCTAGGACTTGATAATTTCCACCCCAGCCAGATCAGTTCCCCGCCTGAACCTGGACCCCAGCACTCCGACGACCCACCCTCCAGAAAGCCTCGCCGCAGGAAGCATGGCTCTAGAGGACGCCAGACCTTGCCGCTCACCGGCGCCCCGTCTCGTTCGCCGCTGCCGGCCTCCCGAGGGTCCCCGTCTCATCCGCCGCCGCCGGCCTCCACAATGGTTTCGTCTCCTCCGTCGCCGGCCTCCTGAGTGGCACCTGGGCCGTCCTCCGGAACGGCCTCGTCTGCCCGTCCAGCACCCGGGCCGTCTTCCGGGCTAGGAATATTTTGCTTTGTGTTTGACCAGCCTTTGAACTGATCTCTGGTCTGATTTGGTTTTGGTTTTTTTTAGCTTGCCTTAGTGCCACCCCAGACCGATCTGGACACTTTGTTTTGTCCCTCCGTCCTGACCCCCTCTGCCCACCCTGCTCTTCTCGGGTTTTTGTTTCTGGATCCCCTCCTCTTCAGTGACCAGCTCCCTGTTCGTTTAGTTTTTTTTTGGGTGGGTGGGGGGTGTACTGTTATGATCCTGCTCTAGCCCCTGCCCTTCTTCTCCCTTCTTCCTCTTTTTTCCTTCTTTTTCCCTTGGTTCCTGATCTGTTTCTGTTTTGACCTGTGCCTGAGCCAGGGTGTGACAAAGGGGGTCGTTGAAATGTGAGTTTCACCGAGCCCCCGTATGCTAATGGTGGTCGTTAGCATGAGCCACCTCACCTGAGTCATTCTGCTGAGTAGTTTTTTTGGGGAGTTTTGAAAGGACCTGATTGTAAAATGGCAAAAGATGATGTCGCAGACCACCCCCCCATTCAGAGATGGCTTCTCCACTTTGACATGGATGGCTTCTTTCACGCCTCTCTCAAACCATCTATCCTCCCTGTCCAAAATCTGAACATTGGTGTCCTGAAATGAGTGTCCCTCTTCCTTGAGGTGAAGGAAGACCACCGAATCCTGTCCTGAGGATCATGTTTTCTTTACAGCAGTTGTTTCTCATTCATATAGCTTCCTTGGCAAGCATCAGACTGTCTCAGCGTCGTATTAGGAACAGGGAGGGCATAAACATGTTTACAGCTTCAGTTGGGGAGAAGCAGGAGGAACAGGGGTCAAAGGTGACAGTCTGTAGGATAATTTCAGGTGACTTATAGTACCTACAACTTGATTTAAGGTGCCTGCAGCTGGCAGATGCACCGACAGTTGGGACGTCATAAACTCAAAGCTGTGAGGAATTACCTGAGTCATGATGAAG
Organism: Amphiprion ocellaris; assembly: GCF_022539595.1. NCBI lineage: Eukaryota > Metazoa > Chordata > Actinopteri > Pomacentridae > Amphiprion > Amphiprion ocellaris. The sequence continues at coordinate 35,117,941 of NC_072779.1, read as the reverse complement.
AGAGTTATTTTCCTTCACAGCACACATACAGGGAAATATTGCAAACATACAGGAGAAATACTGCAACAAAAAGGAAAAATAATGCAAGCATAGAGGAGAAATACTGCAAACACACCACATACATACCGTAGATATAGAGGAGAAATACCACACCGTTATGCACCCGTCTAGGGGGAAGGTGCGTATCATAATGTTTGTTTTAAAAAAAAAAATAAGGTGGAATATTTTCCCAGTCCCCAAAAACAATGAACAAGTTTGTAGAAAGATTACAAAAGGTTTATTTACAATATTTACAAATAAAAGAGGCCACCACATGGACTATTAAAAAACTAAATAATTGGAGACAGACTAAAGAGGCATTTTAGCACTCAAACGAAAGATCCTATCCAACAAAACCACAACTACTACAAAAATAAACCTACGTCTAACAAACAAAAACCACACTATCTTAATCTAACCAAAAAACACGGGTATTAAGCCAAAGGTTGGAGTCTGGGAAAAACAAAGGGTGCTGCTGTCAGAGAGACTCTTCCATCACTGCCGCCGCCAAGTTTTAAAATGGTTTACAGCCAATCAGCGCTGGGTCCGCATTGCCACCAATCACAGCTCCTGCACACAAAGATCTGCAGACAAACACAGAACACCCACTCCCAGACAACAAAACAGTTCAAAACTACAAACACAGTATCACAAAATACGGCCACAGCCGTAACAACACACAAACAGGAGATATACTGCGACATTCGGGACAAATATTGCGACATACAGGACACATACTTCATACACACTGCAGACATACAGGGAAAACAATGTCAGCACAAATACTGAAAACATAAAGGAGAAATATTGTAAACATACAGAGAAAATGCAGCAAACATACAGAAGAAATACTGTAGACATATAGGAAAAATTCTTCATGCACACCATGGACATACTGTAGATATAGAGGGCCAATAAAAACTTTGTTTAATCCAGTCTGGTGTTGCTCCTCATGGAGAAAGTAGAGTTCAGTAATGTTCCTTCAGTCAGTGTTATTTTTAGATCGCTGTCTTTCATAATCCTCAAACCATGCAGAAAGAGCAGTCCTTTAGTCCATAATTCCAGTAGAAAAGTTATTCCTTTAGAGGTCGCGTTTGATCCCCTGTCCAAGTTGTGTGATAAAATCTTCTCTGCACAGAACTTTGTTGTCTGTCTTGCATCAAGTGACTACCATGCAACAATTTCCAACAAATTCTTTCCAACAGGTGTATTTTATAACATTACTGCTCCCTTCAGATTTTGCATATGCGATGACAGCATATGTTTTCCCCCTCCCAACTTGTGCACCTCTCCCATTTACCGACCACATGGCCTCTCCGTGTTCTGAGGATCCAAAATTACTTGTTATGAACTGCTTGGGCCTTTTCACCCAGTCTCAACTCTCTGTTAATGTATGTGTCCCATCTGTAACTCAGAGCAGACCCCTGGTCAGGAAACAAGAGAAGCTGATGTCAGCGTCTAATTATCCCTGACACCCACACTGTACATCCTTGCTCAATGTGCACAGACTTACCAAAAAAATCCCCAAATCTATTCAGAGCTTATTGACCTTTACAATGAACATCTGACCCAAGTTTACCTTCTGCCTAATTACCAAGTCAATAACCTCCTGGTTTCAAAGGGTCATTAAACTCTTCTGTAGACATCTTCATTTCATAGTAATTAAAACCTTAAAAGCATTTCCATTTTTATAGTAATAAAAACCTGAACCACATCAATTTCCTCTGGTAACCAAACCCATCACGTTTTTATAGTGAGTTGCTGCTGTCACTTGGTTACTTCTCACACAAACATTATAAGAATAAGTATTCAAAAACAATCAAACCATCACCTTCTTTGCAATGAGACACTCCTGTGACTCAGCTGCTTCTAATCAAAGATTATAAAAGACAAGTATTCAAAAATAATCAACTCATCACTTTTTATGGCGAGGTACTGATTTTTACACTGTTTCAAATAAAGATTATATACAGAAATAGGTATTTGGTTAGTTTAATCACACTCATTGGGTTATAGCATAACTTGATTATAACATCATACTGTGTTCCCTTATTCAGCTGTTATTCTGCCAGAGTCCCCCTCATGTGGCGGATTCTGGGATCTCATACCTCTATGCCTCTTTACACCCTACAGGGCAAGGACACCAACATTTAAACCTTTATGACAAGGTGGTGGTTTTCAGAACCTGGAGGAGAAATCTGACAGCTGGATTGGGTGAGAAATCCATTTCTGTTGTCTGAAGCGAACAGCAGCAAGCTACCTGTCGCTGATCAGGAGAAACTCCTGGAAGTGTCGTCTGACCGTGGCTTCCACATGAAGTTTTCCACCTCCACACTCACATTCTGGCTGTTTGTGGAGCAGGAGCACCCTGACCTGGGGCAGAAAGCTTTGCCTCCACATATTGATGAGACCTTCTTCTCTGCAATGACTGTGATCAAATCAGAGAAACGGACTGATCCTGGAGAAGAGCTGGATAACAGCAGTTTCCTCCCTGAAACCAACACTGCCAAAGATCCCAAGTGAAGCACGAGCTCAGATTCCTCCCTGACATGAAAACTACTCACTGAAATGCAACAATGCAGTGCTCAGTGTTGACACTTAGATTTTTAGAACGTTTGCCATAAATGCTTAATGTTAAAGATTGATTTTTTGTGAGGAAATGTTTTTAGTTCATGGATCCAGATGGAGAGCAGGGGCCTCATTTATAAAACATTGCGTAGGATCCACACTAAAAGTTTGACTACGCCGAAAATCTGAAATAGGCGTACGCCAAAACATATTCTGATTTATAAAACTGTGCGTACGCACAACTGCATGCAATTTCCCATTTATAAATCACACTCCAGCTGGAAGATTGCGCAGGTGGATCCACCTCACATCCCGCCCACGACACACCCACATTTTACCATGAATGGTCAATGCAAAGTAACTCATGATGTATTTGCATATAAACAAGCTGCTGATCCACGGCATTTTACGCTCAGTCATGGCAGAAAAAAGAAAACAAAATTTTTCGGAGACCGAGATAGAGGTGCTTGTGGATGAGGTGGAGGCCAGGAAGAGTATTTTGTTTGGTGGTCATAGTAGTGGCATCACTAACAAAAGAAAAGGCACTGAGTGACAGCAAGTTGTCACCTCTGTCAACAGTGTGAGTGCCAGAGAGAACTGTGGCAGAGGTGAAAAGGAAGTGGTCTGATTTGAAGGTGGAGGCCAAGAAGAGAGTGACATGCCATCGCCAAAGCATGTCTGCTACAGGTGGAGATAGAGGCAAACCCGAGCCCACACCTCTGGACAGCAGGATAGCATCCATCCTCGGGACGGCCAGCGGGTGTGGAATCGTGTCAGAGAAGGAAGGAGACACCGATTTGGCAGAGCCCACAGAGGAGACCGGTAAAGTACAGTTTTATCTGTTTATTAAATGTATTAGATATTTAAATGGACTTGTAAAAAGGCAGTGGACTTATGCTTTTTGTCCTCAGTCACTCTAGAGTTGGAAACGCTGGCTGACGAGGAGGTTCTGACCACAGCGTGTCCTGTCAGCGTGGATGAAGGCCTGGCTGTCCCCGGTACAAGTCCTGAGACCATGGCACACCCAGAAGTGGTCGGGTCCTGACAGACAGAGTCCTACAATCACAAAGGGACACCATCGGTGCCATAAATGAAGTGCGGGATGAGCTCCAGCAAATACGCACCGTAATGAACAACATGTGTGAGGTCCTGTCTGACATTGCCGCCTCTATTAAAGATCTTGTTAAAAAAAAAAAAAATGAAACATACTTTCGGTCTTATTGTAAACGCTGCATAACACCCCGGCTCTACAAGTGTAGTATGTGATGACAGTAAAGGTTTGAGATAAATCTGGCTTCAATTCACCACCTCACCGTCTGGCACTGCCATTCCCTCTGTCTGCAAAATGTCCGTAAGCAAGCATCAAAGCTGGCGCACCGGTGCGCATATTCTCACGCCACGTTTATTTTTATAAATCACAACCTTTGCGTTGGAAGTGGCGTACGTAACTTTCTAGCCCTGTTTTGTGCGTAAGCAAGCTTTATAAATGAGGCCCCAGTTCATTTCAGGTTGGAGATTCAAACTGCTCTTCATACTTTTGGCCACCAGATGCCACCAAAGAGCACTGTGTTGAAAAGCTTCTAGTAATACAAGCTTCAATGTTTCACAAAGCTTCATTTGGCTTCACTATAAACATCTGAGGAGCCGGAACTCCCATCACTAGAAGACAACATGGAAACATGGAAAAACAGTTTGTCCATCAAAATAAAATGGAAACTGCAGAGAACAAGAGAAACGGGAGAAAAACTGCTGCTTTCTGGGTTTATTATCACCAGGATCTGGACACATTCACAGGGACAGTACTGGACTACATTAAGTTCTGTATGGGAACTGTGTCTGTGGACAAAGTCATCCGGGTTTTTCCAAACCAGAAACCCTGGATGACCAGCCAGGTCCGCTCACTCCTCAAGGTCCGCGATGCTGCTTTCAGGTCAGGTGACAGAGCTCTCTACAGTGCAGCTCCAGCTGACCTGAAAAAAGGAATCAAAGAAGCCAAAGCGGACTATAAGAGGAGGATAGAGTCCCACTTCACCAGCAACAGACCATGGGAGGTGTGGCAGGGTCTGCAGAGCATCACAAACTTCAGAGGCTGTGATACGACACCAGGAGACCTGAGCGAGTCGCTGTCAGAGGAGCTCAACTGCTTCTTTGCTCGGTTTGAATCTTCGCAGCGACACTCATCTGCCCCAGCCCTACCCCCACCAGACTCCAGCACCCCCCCACTCACTGTGGAGGAGCACGATGTGAGGCGTGTGCTCCTGGCAGTGAACCCAAGGAAGGCTGCTGATCCAGACGGAGTCCCTGGAAAGGTGCTCAGAGCATGTGCTCACCAGCTGGCTCACATCTTCTGCAGGATTTTCAACCTCTCCCTGGCCCAAGCAGTCATCCCCACCTGCCTGAAATCTGCCACAATCATCCCTATACCAAAAAAGTCACCCACAACCAGCCTCAGTGACTATCGCCCTGTTGCCCTCACACTGGTTATAATGAAGTGCTTTGAGAGACTGGTTCTCCGGCACATGAAAGACTGTCTCCCCCCCACACTCGACTCCCACCAGCTTGCATACTGAGCGAACAGATCCACAGAGGACGCCATCGCCATAGCTCTGCACACTGTGCTGACCCACCTGGAACAACCGCAGAGCTATGCCAGGATGCTCTTTGTGGATTACAGCTCAGCTTTCAACACAATCATACCAGACATCCTGATAAACAAACTGGACTCCCTGGGCCTCCCCCCTCTCACATGCAGCTGGATTAAGGACTTCTTAACCAACAGACCCCAGTCTGTAGGACTTGGTCCCCACCTTTCCTCCACTGGTACACCACAGGGCTGTGTGCTGAGCCCCCTCCTGTACTGTCTCTACACCTATGACTGCAGACCGGTCCACAGAAACAACATCATCGTCAAATTTGCTGACGACACCACAGTGGTCGGTCTGATCTCCAAAGGTGACGAGACAGCCTACAGAGAGGAGGTCCAGAAACTCACAACCTGGTGTTCAGTAAACAACCTGACACTAAACACCTCAAAGACAAAGGAGATCATCATGGACTTCAGGAGGAACAGAACTGACCCGCCCCCCCTCTACATCAATGGCGAGTGTGTGGAGAGAGTCCACACATTCAGGTTCCTGGGAGTCCAGATCTCTGATAACCTCTCCTGGACAGACAACATCACGGCTGTCACAAAGAAGGATCAGCAGCGGCTACACTTCCTGAGAGTCCTCAGAAAAACAACCTGGACAGGAAGCTGCTGCTGACCTTCTACAGCTCATCCATAGAGAACCTGCTGACGTTCTATGTTTCCACCTGGTACAGGAGCTGCACTGAGGCAGACAGAGTGAGGCTTCAGAGGATTGTTGGCTGTCCTCTCCCCTCCTTCATGGACATTTACTCCACCCGGTGCCTCAGCAGAGCTCAGAACATCATCAAGGACAGTTCACATCCCGGTTCTCAGCTTTTTGATCTGTTGCCCTCTGGAAGGCACTACAGATGCATTAAAGCGAGGACAAACAGACTTAAAAACAGCTTCTTTCTGAGAGCCATCACCACCCTGAACTCTCACAGGTCTCACACAAAGCCAACAACATAGTGCATCTGTGCAATATACACCACTGTCTCATTCATTGCTATTTATATTCACTCCGTTATTTATACTGTATATATGTAAATAGACTGTTTTTGCACTACTTTAAGATTTCCTTGCACTGTAAATGAGAAGCTCTGCAATCTTGTTATACATTGTATAATGACAATAAAGAATATTCTATTCTATTCTTATTGAAAACCCTTCAGTCATTAGTTTGTTGGTCTGTGGTACATTCTGAGCCCTGTTGTAGTTTCTCTTGGCCATCAAGGATGTGCAGATGTTAAAGAAAACATCCGTTGACACTGTTACGTTTTTAATATCATTTATTACATAAATAAGACAGCATCTGAACAGGCACCATGGTCTGCCTGTAGAGAGTTTCCCAGCCAATATGAATCTCCCACTTGAACAAAGAAATCAGGTTGCTTTTATACCCTCTGGTAAAGGATAGAATTACAACATCTGGTTAATATTTGAAGACCCTTACTCAAAAACAAGACCTCCTCAGACGGAGACCCTCGACTCTGCATGTCCCTAAGGGCCACAAGTCAGCTCTGGCTAGACAGTGGACCCCAAAATCAACACAGCATAGAGTTTCTTGAGCAGAAAAACACATTCCAATGAACACCCGTAGTCAGGTCCCATTTTGTGGTAAACAACTATCAGAACCCATATCAGATCAGATACTTCGGCCCCACAATTATCACCAATATGGAGAATAATAGAAAAAGGTGAGAACTTTCATTCAATCATTTAAATAATGAAATACTTTTAGTGCAAGTGAGTGTCAGAGGAAACACCACATCCTGATTTTCACTGTCAACATTTGACTGGAAAGAGACACAAACACCACATTTGGGTTCTGGAATAATCACAACTTCCATCTTTGAAGAGGAACAAGTTTACAAGGAATCATTTAGAAGGATTTCACAAAGAAACAGATGTAATCCATCAATCTGAAAACGTATTTCTGAGGGACAGAGTCATGGAGAGACTCAACTGTCTGTTCAACACTGTTTCTCTACCAGGAGGAGACTCTGGAGACTGAACTCAGCACAGAAACACTGAGGAACCAAACCTGAACCCAAATCCAAATCCAGGATAGAGAGGTTCAGTGAATGTGGTGTTGAAGGTGTGGAGGAGGATCAGAGAGTTAGAGGAGACTCTGTAGAAGGACAGAGTTCCAGCAGGAACATCCACATAAACTGAAACTCTGTGAGAGACTGAGGAGGACCTGATGGATGTTTCTATGTTATTGTGTCTGACAGAGTAACCATGACGATCAGAGCAGAACAGACTCCAGGACTGATCACTACATCCAAACTGACCGTCATCTCTGAATCCTTTCCTTCTGATTCCTCTGTAATTCACTGATATTGTAACACGTCCTCTCCACTCCACCTCCCAGTAACAGCGACCAGTCAGACCAGTTCCACACAGCAGCTGTTCCCAGTAGTCAAGCCTGTCTGGATGATCAGGATACGACTGATCCTCCTCCACAAATGTCACCTTCCTGTTGTTGTCAGACAGTTTACGTTTTCTGTTTACTGTGTTTGTGTCGACTGTGAGTTGACAGGAATCTGATGGAGAGAACAAACACAACACAGCTGCAGTTATTGATGGATCATGTGATCAGTATTAAACCTTTGATGATGACCTCAGAGATGTGACACTTTGAAGATGCTTGAATGTGCTGCTTTGTTTCCATCTATCCATTAAAACACACTTACACTTCCTCAGACCTGGTGTCAACCATGGGACTCCAGCAGGCGTCACCCTGAAAGGAGGAGGACGGTCAGAGCAGCAGCGACTCTTTCAGCAGCACACATGGACGTTACATGGCTCTCACACTGTTCCACTGATAAAGGACCAGTCCAACATGGAGACACAGACACCTGAATGCAGCATCTCTAAAGTCCTGTCCTGTGCTCGTCATGTTCCAGCTCAGTTTACACTCATTATTCAGCTTTACTCATTTATGGTTCCTCTGTTCATGGAGCTATGCTAACAGTTTACCCTGCTTCCTGTCTTTGAGCTAAGCTAGGCTAACAGTTTACCCTGCTTCCTGTCTTTGTGTTACGCTAGGCTAACAGTTTACCCTGCTTCCTGTCTTTGAGCTAAGCTATGCTAACAGTTTACCCTGCTTCCTGTCTTTGAGCTAAGCTAGGCTAACATTTTACCCTGCTTCCTGTCTTTGAGCTAAGCTAGGCTAACAGTTTACCCTGCTTCCTGTCTTTGAGCTAAGCTAGGCTAACAGTTTACCCTGCTTCCAGTCTTTGTGCTAAGCTAGGCTAACAGTTTACCCTGCTTCCAGTCTTTGTGCTAAGCTAGGCTAACAGTTTACCCTGCTTCCTGTCTTTGTGTTACGCTAGGCTAACAGTTTACTCTGCTTCCAGTCTTTGTGCTAAGCTAGGCTAACAGTTTACCCTGCTTCCTGTCTTTGTGCTAAGCTAGGCTAACAGTTTACCCTGCTTCCAGTCTTTGTGCTAAGCTTGGTTAACAGTTTACCCTGCTTCCTGTCTTTGTGCTAAGCTAAGCTAACAGTTTACCCTGCTTCCTGTCTTTGAGCTAAGCTAGGCTAACAGTTTACCCTGCTTCTTGTCTTTGAGCTAAGCTAGGCTAAAAGTTTACCCTGCTTCCTGTCTTTGAGCTAAGCTAGGCTAACATTTTACCCTGCTTCCTGTCGTCGAGCTAAGCTAGGCTAACAGTTTACCCTGCTTCCTGTTTTGAGCAAAGCTAGACTAATATTTTACCCTGCTTCCTGTCTTTGAGCTAAGCTAGGCTAAGAGTTTAGCCTGCTTCCTGTCTTTGTGCTAAGCTAGGCTAACAGTTTACCCTGCTTCCTGTCTTTGAGCTAAGCTAGGCTAACAGTTTACCCTGCTTCCTGTCTTTGAACTAAGCTAGGCTAACAGTTTCCTTCTGCTCTCAGTATTAGTCATAAGCTAAGCTAACAGTTTATCTCTGCTCTCAGTATTAGTGCAAAGCTAGGCTAACAGTTTATCTTTGCTCTCAGCATTAGTGCAAAGCTAGGCTAACAGTTTCCTTCTGCTCTCAGTATTAGTGCTAAGCTAGGCTAACAGTTTCTCTCTGCTCTCAGTATTAGTGCTAAGCTAGGCTAACAGTTTCCTTCTGCTCTTAGGATTAGTGCTAAACTAGGCTAACATTTTCCCTCTGCTCTCATTAGTTCTAAACTAGGCTAACAGTTTATCTATGCTCTCAGTATTAGTGCTAAGCTAGGCTAACAGTTTCCCTCTGCTCTCATTAGTGCTAAGCTAGGCTAACAGTTTATCTCTGCTCTCAGTATCAGTGCTAAGGTAGGCTAACAGTTTCCCTCTGCTCTCAATATTAGTGCTAAGCTAGGCTAACAGTTTCCTGCTGCTCTCAGTATTAGTGCTAAGCTAGGCTAACAGTTTCCCTCTGCTCTCAGTATTAGTGCTAAGCTAGGCTAACAGTTTCCCTTCAGTCATGGTGTGTAGCTGAGCTAACTGTTCTTCTGCTTCACTCTTTGTGTTTCACTCTTCCAGTGCTTCTCAGTTGTTTTCTGTTCAGGCCCCCAGGAAGAAGAAAACATTTAGCGTCCCCTACCATCCACCACCACTATAAATAGCATCATTTGTCTATAAAATTATTACAAGTACACCTCTGCATATTAAGGAAAACTGAAAAGAAAGAAAAAAGGAAGAAATGTAGAACCACTTCCAACAAAGAAGAACTTTATGAACCTTGTTTTTTAGTTTAAAGTGCATCAATTTGCCTTAAATTCATCACATTAAATCCTGCTGAAAACTGTAAACATTTTTCAACTGACTAATTGAGCCATTTGATGGTGAAAAATAACCTGAAATGAAATCTATAAATAATAATAAATCAAATTGATCAGCATCATTACCTCAGGAGCTCAACATAGAAACACTTCAACTAATTGTGCTAATTTTTTTTTATCAGAATGATGAAGTCAGGATTAACGGCTACAATGAGCATGTTTTGTAATGTAATAATGTAATCAGGCTACGACTGAGCAGCTAGCTCAGTTCGCATCGCTGATTCACATTAAAACTAATATTTACTGGATGCTAACTCTCTTCTCTGGTCAACACACACAGAAATAAACTCCACCAACATCTGGAGTGCATGGCACACATTATATCTGACACTACAGGTGTATATAAAGTGCATTAAAAGCGGCACCAATAAGAAAATAAACATTAACTTACTGAACTATCAGAGCCCTTTCAGTGTCTGCTGGTAGAATCAGCCGAAGCGCCACGGTGCCATCACTTGACTTCAGCCGTGCTAGGAGCTGCCGTCAGGTAGGAATCCTGTGATCAGGTACGACTACCCACCCTGGACAGAAAGCCCCGCCCAGAGCCATTTGATTGACAGCTCAGTCCACCAAGTAAAAGCAAAGGCTTTTGTCATTGCTTTTACTTGGTGGACTAAGGAAAAAACAATGACAAAAGGAAAAGACAATGACAAAATGGAAAAATAAAAGGAAAAAATAGAAAAGGGAAAAGCAAAGACAAAATTTACCTTTTTATTTATTTATACATTTATTTATTTATTCTTTTATTTATTCCTCTTTATATTTACACATTTATTTCCTTATTTTTTTTTACCAGATTTATATTTTATTGTGGCCCTCCTGTGACTCCATATCCCAGAGGCTGCTGAACAACGCTGGTGAATGTTTGATTACATCAGGTTTTATCAGTTATTCAAACAGTGACCAGAATTTTAGGAACATTTTCCATATTTCCTGGAGGTAAAAATTGTTGTGACCTCAACTGTAGACATTCTGTTCTCCTTTATTTATTCCCTCTAGGTAACAGTTTCTCATTTCATATGACACAGACAGGCATCTTTTATTTTATTTGAACGCACACAGCCTCTTCTGAAGTTTTATTTTTATTTATTGTATAAATGTCAACTGTATCAGTTTGTATGTGTTTGACTGGTGTTCACCTTAGCTGTGTTCCTGAAGCTGGCTTTTATTCTGCTACGTATAGAAGGAGTCATAGTACCACTAATCAGGAGGTCTAGAAGGAGTCATAGTACCATTAATCAGGAGGTCTAGAAGGAGTCATAGTACCACTCATCAGGAGGAGGAGTCATAGTACCACCAATCAGGAGGAAGGAGTCATAGCATCACTAATCAGGAGGTCTAGAAGGAGTCAGAGTACCACTAGTCAGGAGGTGTAGAAGGAGTCATAGTACCACTAATCAGGAGGTCTAGAAGGAGTCATATAACCACTAATCAGGAGGTATAGAAGGAGTCATAGTAACACTAATCAGGAGGTTTAGAAGGAGTCATAGTACCACTAATCAGGAGGTCTAGAAGGAGTCATAGTACCACTAATCAGGAGGTCTAGAAGGAGTCATAGTACCACTAATCAGGAGGAAGGAGTCATAGTACCACTAATCAGGAGGAAAGAGTCATAGTACCACTAGTCAGGAGGTGTAGAAGGAGTCATAGTACCACTAATCAGGAGGTCTAGAAGGAGTCATAGTACCACTAATCAGGAGGTATAGAAGGAGTCATAGTACCACTAATCAAGAGGTTTAGAAGCAGTCATAGTACCACTAATCAGGAGGAAGCAGTCATAGTACCACTAATCAGGAGGAAGGAGTCATATTACCACTAATCAGGAGTCCCAAATAAAGTCCAAAACTAGAAAATTTAGATTTTTATCAGACTGGTTTCAGACTTTATTTTGGACGAGCTTTGGATTCGTTGGGTTTTCAGTCCTGTAGAGTCTTTATGTTTAGTTGTTTTGTTCAGAGTTTAACCAGAACCTTCACAGGGTAAATCAAACATCTAAACCTTGATATTTAAACTCTGAATACCAGTAAGGAGAAATAAGATCGATCAGAGGATCATTTATTGGTCCCACAGAGGGTAAATTTGCATTATTAGAGCAGCAAAGACAGTTCAGCATTTAAGGAATGTAGTAAAATAATAGTTCAAAATATACAAAAGCACCAGTAATCTGAAAAGAACTACTACAACAGTAAATATAGCGTATGTCAGTGGTATTACACAGATTGTTTGATTAATAGAAACACTGATAGAGCATCATGTTGTTCTTTTTTGCCCTTTTATATCTCATTTTCTAAGTGTTTATTCAATGTCCTCTGTTGCACAAAGAGAGAGTAACGAAATTTCGATTCTTGCTATGTCATGTACATATTGAAGAATTGACAATAAAGCTGACTTTGACTTTGATGAGTGCACAGATTGTAGGTAATAAAACAGCATAGGTTCTTGTTTATGTAGTAAAATATCGTTCGGTCTGGTTTTGGACTTTATCGTACATGGTGACGATAATTAATCATTCCCAAGACGCAGACAGATTGTTAATTATCGTCACCATAAACACCTTCAACAGGAACCGGCAGCTCCACCGATGCTGACCACAGACGATTCTGAGAAGTTCTCGTCAACAGTTCGTCATGGCAACGCTCCGTCACGCTCAGTTGAGCTTCCCTCCGAGTGACAAACAAGCGGCAACAAGAGCTCCATCAGCAGGAAGACACACATTAACTCCAGCCTTCAGCTTCCTGCATGATCTTCCTCTGACGGACAATCAGAAACAAACAGTTCATTAAAGACAACAGTAAAGATTCAGGATCCAAAGCAGAAACTCAGAGTCCAGCTGTGATTCCAGTCAGTATAACTGATGAACATGGTTCTAAATGAGCTGAGAACAGCAGAACGTTCTCAGTCCTGGACGTATGGACTGGGTCTATCTATGTCTGCATCATGGCTCCACATGGAAAAGAACTGAACAGAGGAAAAGAAACATCTGACAGAGAGACTCGACAAAGATGGAAAAAGATCCAGGAAGATCAGTGAGACACCAAAAAACCAGAGAAGCACAGAGTCAGCAGGAATCAGGAGGTCTAGAAGGAGTCATAGTACCACTAATCAGGAGGTCTAGAAGGAGTCATAGAACCACTAATCAGGAGGTCTAGAAGGAGTCATAGTACCACTAATCAGGAGGTATAGAAGGAGTCATAGAACCACTAATCAGGAAGTCTAGAAGGAGTCATAGTACCACTAATCAGGAGGTATAGAAGGAGTCATAGTACCACTAATAAGGAGGTATAGGAGGAGTCATAGAACCACTAATCAGGAGGTCTAGAAAGAGTCATAGTACCACTAATCAGGAGGTATAGAAGGAGTCATAGCACCACTAATCAGAGCTCCCAAACTGACTCCACAGACAGTGGACAACTTTCTCCATCCAGTTATAAAAACAGACAGCAGCTGCTTCAGACTTGGCTCAGGGGTTCTCCGTGGAAACCAGAGTTAGTGTGAAGCTCAGACAGTGTGAAGGAACCTTCAGAACATCAACCTCTATGGACGGAGAACCAGAACTAAACCTGGTTGCTACTCAGAACTAAACTTCCAGATGAAGAACATGAGAAGAAGCCTTATGGATGTTGGAGAACATTCTTTGGTCAGCTGAAGATCAATGAGTTGGGCTCAGATGGAGTCCAGATGTTTGGTGAGAACCTGACCAGGACTACCACAGTGGATGCATAGTCCTGACAGTGAAGCACAGAGGTGGAAGTATGATGATGTGGGGCTGCATGAGGTCAGAAGGTGTTGATGACATTTCTAGATGCAGCATGAAGGTCTGAGGAGGAACCAGAATCCTGGCTGACCAGATGAAGAAGAGGAATATTCCAGCAGGAGAACATCCAGAGAACAACATCGCACCTCTAGAACCAAGTGGAACCAGAAGGTCCAGATGACTTGGAAGTTGCTCAGAATGGCTCCATTTGCTGAAGAGGACTGAGTCTGCCATCAGAAATAATGAAGTCAGTTTGTGGACTCTGGTTTCCTCCAGTTTAGAACTTCACCTGGACTGCATGAGGTACAGGTGACGAGTCTGGTCAGGTTTTGGACTGGTTCCACACTTTATTTTGGACTGGTTCTAGACTAGTTTCAGACTGGTTCTAGACTGATTTTGGACCGGTTTTAGATTTTATTTTGGATTGGTTTTAGACTGGGTCCAGACTGCTTCTAGATTGGTTCTAAACTATTTTTAGACTGGTTTTAAACTGGTTTTAAACTGGTTTCAGACTGGCTTTAGACTGGTTCTAGACTGGTTTCAGACTGGTTTCAGACTGGCTTTAGACTGGTTCTAGACTGGTTTCAGACTGGTTCTAGACTGGTTTTAGACTGGTTTTAGATTGGTTTTAAATTGGTTTCAGACTGGTTTTAGACTGGTTTCAGACGGGTTTTAGACTGGCTTTAGACTGGTTTTAAACTGGTTTCAGACTGGCTTTAGACTGGTTTCAGACTGGCTTTAGACTGATTTCAGGCTGGTTTTAAATTTGTTTTAGACTGGCTTTAGACTGGTTTCAGACTGGTTTTTGACTGGTTTTAGACTCTTATGAAGGACTGAAAGAAGTCAAGAGTCTCCTAAGTGAAGCTGAACTTTAGATCCTGCTATGGAGCCTGCCTTCAGTTTGTAATCTGATACCAGAGACAGTAATCTGATTACTGCGGGTTAATGAGTGCTGAGGATTGGTCTGGACGAGGTCATCACATCATGTCGCCTCATTAGCTGCTGTTTGTTTTACTAAGTGCTGCTGTTGTGCTGAGCTCGTGTTTGTCCACTAATCTGAGTTTCCATCTCCTCCCAGGACTTCTGAACCCAAGGAATCAGAGCTGGAGGCGTGTCCGTGTCCAGGTCCAGGTCCAGGTCTGGGTCCAGGTCTATAAAAGGAGAGCAGAGCTTCGGTTCTTCCTCACTCTGACCGGCTCGTCACCATCCTCCTCCTCTTACCTCCGACTCTCCAGGTGAGTTCTTCTTCTTCTTCTTGGTCCTGCAGCTTCCAGCCTCTCTGGAGGTTTTCCGTCTGAACCGTGTCCTGGTGTTCAGGTCTCATCCAGATGGCGGCGCTGTGGCTTCAGTCCTTCTCCCTGCTGGTTCTGCTGGTGGTATCGTGGCCAAGCTCTCAGGCCGTCGCCGCCCCGCAGCACCTGTGTGGATCTCACCTGGTCGATGCCCTTTACCTGGTCTGTGGAGACCGAGGCTTCTTCTACAACCCCAAGAGAGACGTGGACCCTCTGCTGGGTGAGAACTTCGACTCCTTTAAAGGTCTCAGAGGAACTTTCTGTGGTCTGGTTGTGTGTCTGCAGTGGTTCACTCTAGTAGTTTCTGGCCTTTTTACTCCTTATTGGATCTTTCTGTAATCCTGAAAGGCCGATTGGAGGATTCTTTTTTTCACTTGCTTTGCATTTTTTTTACGTGTCTTTTTCAGGTTTTTATGTTTCTTAATGGTTGTTTCTTTTTTTTTTTTTTTTTTTTTTTTTTTTTTTTTTTTCTCTTTCTTTTTTTCTCTTTTTTTTCTTAATGGTTGTTTCGATGCACAACAAGGGTCCAAAGATACCCATATTCCACTGAATATTCCATTGAATATTCCATTGAATTTTCCACTGAATATTCCATTAGATATTGCACTGAATATTCCGTTGAATATTCCGTTGAATATTCCATTGAATATTCCACTGAATATTCCGTTGAATATTCCATTGAATATTCCACTGAATATTCCACTGAATATTCCATTGAATATTCCATTGAATATTCCATTGAATATTCCACTGAAGATTCCACTGAATATTCCATTGAATTTTCCACTGAATATTCCATTGGATATTGCACTGAATATTCCGTTGAATATTCCATTGAATATTCCACTGAATATTCCGTTGAATATTCCATTGAATATTCCACTGAATATTCCACTGAATATTCCATTGAATATTCCATTGAATATTCCATTGAATATTCCACTGAAGATTCCACTGAATATTCCATTGAATTTTCCACTGAATATTCCATTGGATATTGCACTGAATATTCCGTTGAATATTCCATTGAATATTCCATTGAATATTCCACTGAATATTCCATTGAATATTCCATTGAATATTCCATTGAATATTCCACTGAATATTCCACTGAATATTCCATTGAATATTCCACTGAATATTCCGTTGAATATTCCGTTGAATATTCCGTTGAATATTCCATTGAATATTCCATTGAATATTCCATTGAATATGGGTATCATTCGACCACTGTTGTGCATCAAAGGGTTAATTGGGATTTTCAAAGATTCTCTTCAGTCTTCTTATAAGTCTTTAGAAAACCTTTTAGTGTTTTCATAAATCTGTGAAGTCATTCAGTAGTTTTTGTGTGTTTTTACTTCTTATTGTATCTTTCTGGAATCCTGAAAGGCTGTTTGGAGGTTCTTTCATTTGCTTTGCGTCTTTTTATGTTTTTGTCATCATTTTTTTTAGGATAGGATAGCCCTTTTGGTGTTTGCTGTGCTTGTTTTTGACGTTTCTGTGGATATTTTGCATCTTTTCTGTCATCTCTCGTTGTCGTACTTGTCTTTTTGTCTTCACGGTTGTTTCTGTTTTCAGGGTTTTTAATGTCTTTGCATCTTATGGTTTATTTCCATGTCATAATTCTCTGTGTTTCTTTTCTGTTACTTTGTTGTCTTTTTATTAATCTTAAAGGTCATTTTATGTTTTTTGTGTAGTTTTTTTTTCTCTCTTTAGGAGCTCTCAGTTGTGTTTTTGTGTTTGTTTTATATCTTCCAAACTCAGATTTTTCTTGTCATTTTGTGATTTTATTTTGCAGCTTGTGTTTTGTTGTCCTTCTTCCATGTGTCTTCAGGGCACACTGTGTGTGTTTGTGTCTTTTTGTGCTTGTTTAGCTGCTTTTTGTGTCTCTTTGTGTCTTTTTGTGTTTGTTTAGCTGCTTTTTGTGTCTCTTTGTGTCTTTTTGTGCTTGTTTAGCTGCTTTTTGTGCCTCTTTGTCGTCTTTATGTTTGTTTTGTGGTGGTTTTATGCTCCTGTCGTCTCTCTTTACACCTTTGTTGTGTGTCTGTGGCATCTTTTATGTGTGGTCAGTTATTTTTGTGATTGTTTCACATCTTTTCTACGTCTTTAAGGTGATTTTCTGGTTCTCGCATCTCTTTGTTGTTGCTTTACGTCTCTTCTTGGTCCTAGTAGTAATAATGATTCTCTGGAGATTTTAAGGTAACGGATGGATAGTTTACCTCGACACCAGCGTGATGACTTCCCGTGTCCGTCCTCAGGTTTCCTTCCTTCCAAGGCGGGTGCAGCGGTGGCGGGTGGCGACAACGAGGCGGCCGAGTTCGCCTTCAAGGACCAGATCATGGAGATGATGGTGAAGCGAGGTATCGTGGAGCAGTGCTGCCACAAACCTTGCAACATCTTCGACCTGCAGAACTACTGCAACTGAGCCGCCGGGCTCCCTTTGGCCTAGCCTAGCTAGCTTAGCTTAGCTTAGCTTAGCTTAGCCTAGCTTAGCACAGCTGGGCTAACTGAGCCCCGCCCCCATGCTGTCAAATGAAGTGCAGAGAGATGGATGAAATTATTTTTCCTAGAAAATAAAGTTTTGTGAATTGAGACGTACTTTATTTTCTTTCTTCTTTCTTCATCAGAATCAGAGTCAGCTTTAAATATGTACAAAACATACAAAGAATTAAGATTCAGCTGTTGGTGTCACCCTGGGAATAAGGAAAAACAAGACACAAAACGGCAAAAATGAGACAAAACAAAAAAAATTAGGCACAAAATGACAAAAACAAGACACAAAATTACCATATTCATCAATAATAGGTATTGATTGGCTCAGCTTCCACATCAATGGTAGCATTTTTATTCCATGTTTTCTGTGTTGTTTGCTAACCCTACTCTAATCCATGCCTAATGTGATCTTTTTGCTGACCAAGAGTACAAACTGACTGATGGAAAACAGTCCAAATAATTACTCTGATCCTGATAATATGAGCTGGAGGGAGACATTCAATCAAGGCTGACGATGGGATGAAAAGATGGAAAATAGAAGAGAGGACATAGCTTTGCTCTACCTATTCTATAGGAACACTGATGGATGATGGAAACGACAGAAACGAGACATAAAATGACAGAAAAATCATCACCAGGTTGTGCTAACATGTTGTGGGACACGTTCCATGAATAATAATAATTATTTATAATATTATGAAACATCATGCATCTGTTGGCGCCACCTGCTGGCAGCTCGGGACACTAAAACAGGACACATGATTATGAATCCGTCATTTTTCTGGAGTCCAGCTGATAATATTTTACTGTTAAGAAATAAAACACAGTAAAAGAGGTGAAAATAACAGCAAATATCTGTAAAATAACATTTCAACACATTGAAATACAGTAAAAACAATAATTTGTTAAAGAACTAATTATGTTTTTAAAAAACCGAGGAGCTGGTGGAAAATGAAAAGTCTTCGTCCTGATGTTCTCTGAAGCTTTTAGACTGAGGAGGAGAAGAGGAGGAGAAACCTGTCAGCTGATCACATTTAACAGGAAAACGTCTTTACAGGTCATTACTTCATCACATTTAACCCGAAAACCAGTAAAAAAAATAACAGAAAACAGTAAATGTACCACAGAAATCCAGGAAAACAACAGAAAACCAGTAAAACAAGAGAAAACCAGTAAAAACAACAAAAACAGTAAAACAACAGAAAACCAGTAAAACAAAAACAGTAAAACAACAACAGAAAACAGTAAATGTACCACAGAAAACCAGAAAACAACAGAAACAGGAAACCCTTAAAGTGGCCACTGAGTCGCGCGTTCACGTGAAGGAACGAGACCCAGCAGCAGTGGGCGGGGCCAGGTGTGTTTACCTGTTCCCCGCTGCTGCTGCTCAGCTCCGGTCTCCTTCTAGACCCGGTCCTGTTCTGACGGTCCGGGTCCTGGTCTGACTGTCCTGATCTGACGGTTCGGGTCTGAGGTTCTGGATCGTCGGAGTGACGCGATGCCGGAAGTTCATTTGAAGAACGAGACGTGCAGAAACAGTGAGTTCACTTGAGCTCAGGTACTGAGTTTACCCGGTACAGGTACTCACAGAGAAGTACCGCAGTACTCACAGAGAAGTACCGCAGTACTCACAGAGAAGTACCGCAGTACTCACAGAGAAGTACCGCAGTACTCACCGGTAGACACTTCAGAGAACGAGGTAGAAGTACTTCATGTTCAGTGTATTCACGGCCCGTTACCATGGATACCTGCAGCTTCTGCTTCTGACAGAACCTCGGTTTTTTAAAAATAATAATAATAATAAAATAATGATAATTAAAACAGCTTCTGCTTCTGACAGAACCTCGGTTTTTTAAAAATAATAATAATAATAAAATAATGATAATTAAAACAGCAATGTTCATATAATAACAATAATAATATTTTATAAGATAATAATGTTCATATAATAATAATAATTTTATTAAAAAATAATAATGTTCATATAATAATAATAATAATAATAATAATAGTAATAATAATAATAATAATAATAATAATAATAATAATAATAATAATAATAATAATAATAATAATAATAATAATAATAATAATAACTTTATTTTTAAAATAATAATGTTCATATAATCATAATAATTTTTATTATTGTTACGTACATACGTTTGAGTCAGTTTGGATCACTTTGGAGTCATTTAGGGGAAAATGAGTCATTCTGGGCAGATTTTAAGGACATTTTGTAAAATATTTCTCATGTTTTGGACCAAACTGAAGTCATTTTGATCAAATTTCATGTAAAAAAAAAAGTAAAAACAAAACAAACAAACAAACACAACAAAACAAAAAACTGGAACAAAGTTTAGCCCATCAGATTCTACTGATGTTGGAGAAATAAAAGTTGGAGAAATGTGGACCAGAGACTGGATTTTAGTAGAAATATGGATCCATCCATAGATAAATACTGACAGGAACTGTAAGTTTATTATTATTATTAATATTGGTTTTTTATAATAATCCAGGAGTTTTGGATCATTAAAGTGAATAAATGCAGAAAATAAGGGTTGTAAATGTCAGAGATGTGAAGCAGACTGAGTTGATAATTAATAAAGTTAAAAGTTAGGAAGGAGTTTTCCTGATATTTCCTGAACTTTTCTCTCAGAATGACTCCTGGTTTCTGCTTCTTTGTTGGGCCTGTTGACAGAACAAACACTGGGCCAGTTCTCCAGGGTTCTCTCATTACACAAAACAAACCGCTGAGCAAATACAGAAACCAGATCCTGTTCTCTGAGAGGAACGTTTCCATGATTAGTCTCAATTCATCCCTGGTCCCTTCATCCGGAATGCTCTGGACTCTAAATATAATAAAGTAAGATAATAACACTGGACTACAAATATAATAAAATAAGATGATAATACTGGACTCTAAATATAATAAAATAAGATAATAATACTGGACTCCAAATATAATAAGAGAATAACACTGGACTACAAATATAATAAAATAAATACTGGACTCTAAATATAATAAAATAAGATAATAATACTGGACTAAAAAACATTTTAATGTCTCCGTGTGCTTCCTGTTGTGCCTGATTTTTGTTCTTTTTTAGTTGTTTTGTTTCTTTTTAAAGTTATTTTGTTTCTTTTTTAGTTATTTTATTTCTTTTTTAGTCGTTTTGTTTCTTTTTAGATTTTTTGTTTCTTTTTAGTCGTTTTGTTTCTTTTTTAGTCATTTTGTTTCTTTTTTATTTGTTTTGTTTCTTTTTTAGTCATTTTGTTTCTTTTTTAATCATTTTGTTTCTTTTTTAGATTTTTTGTTTCTCTTATTATTTTGTTTCTTTTTAGTCGTTTTTTCTTTTTTAGTCCTTTTGTTTCTTTTTTAGTCATTTTGTTTCTTTTTTAGTTATTTTGTTTCTTTTTTAGTGGTTTTGTTTCTTTTTTTAGATTTTTTGTTTCTTTTTTTAGTCATTTTGTTTCTTTTTTAGTTGTTTTGTTTCTTTTTTAGATTTTTTGTTTCTCTTATTATTTTGTTTCTTTTTAGTCGTTTTTTCTTTTTTAGTCCTTTTGTTTCTTTTTTAGTCATTTTGTTTCTTTTTTAGTTATTTTGTTTCTTTTTTAGTGGTTTTGTTTCTTTTTTTAGATTTTTTGTTTCTTTTTTTAGTCATTTTGTTTCTTTTTTAGTTGTTTTGTTTCTTTTTTAGATTTTTTGTTTCTCTTATTATTTTGTTTCTTTTTAGTCGTTTTTTCTTTTTTAGTCCTTTTGTTTCTTTTTTAGTCATTTTGTTTCTTTTTTAGTTATTTTGTTTCTTTTTTAGTGGTTTTGTTTCTTTTTTTAGATTTTTTGTTTCTTTTTTTAGTCATTTTGTTTCTTTTTTAGTTGTTTTGTTTCTTTTTTAGATTTTTTGTTTCTCTTATTATTTTGTTTCTTTTTAGTCGTTTTTTCTTTTTTAGTCCTTTTGTTTCTTTTTTAGTCATTTTGTTTCTTTTTTAGTTATTTTGTTTCTTTTTTAGTGGTTTTGTTTCTTTTTTTAGATTTTTTGTTTCTTTTTTAGTCATTTTGTTTCTTTTTTAGTTGTTTTGTTTCTTTTTTAGATTTTTTGTTTCTATTATTATTTTGTTTCTTTTTAGTCGTTTTTTCTTTTTTAGTCCTTTTGTTTCTTTTTTAGTCATTTTGTTTCTTTTTTAGTTATTTTGTTTCTTTTTTAGTCGTTTTGTTTCTTTTTTTAGATTTTTTGTTTCTTTTTTTAGTCATTTTGTTTCTTTTTTAGTAATTTTGTTTCTTTTTTTTAGTTATTTTGTTTCTTTTTCAGTCATTTTGGGGTTTTTTTGTTGTTTTGTTTTATTTAGTGTATTTTTGATTCTTTGTGGTCATTTTTTGTCTTTTTATCCAGTCTTCCATCCTCAGATTTGATCGTCTGACTCTATAAAGTGTTTCAGAGTGAACATGATGTTTTTAAGAGTTCTTTTTTTATTTTCCTGGTTCTGCTTGTGTTC
This sequence comes from Amphiprion ocellaris, assembly GCF_022539595.1. NCBI lineage: Eukaryota > Metazoa > Chordata > Actinopteri > Pomacentridae > Amphiprion > Amphiprion ocellaris. The sequence goes on along the minus strand of NC_072779.1, from coordinate 35,095,889 downwards.
TAAGGTTGTGTGTCTGTGCAGGCTCAGTGTTCAGGTTGTGGTGCGGCTCTCAGTCCACACTGTGTTTGTTTTCTGGAGAGCCAACGGCGTCCGACGCTCACCTGAACGGCAGCAGCTCAGGTAAACGTCCAATCAGAAGACACCATCGCTGTTGTCATTATTTAACTCACTGTAGTTTCACTTTTCTTCTCGCTTTTGTCTTTTTTAAAAAAAACTTTTTGTGGTCATTTTGTTCGTCATATTTGTGTTTTTCTACTTTTTGTGGTCTTTTTGTGTTTCATTTTTTGGGGTCATTTTTTTCTAATTTTTTGTGTTTTTTCTACTTTTTCTGTCTCGTTTTTGTCTTTTTTACCCTTTTGTGGTTTTGTGTGTCTCTTTTTCGTGTTTTGGTACTTTTTGTGGCTATTTTATGTCTAGTTTTTGTCTCCTTTTTTACCTTTTTGTGGTCTTTGTGTGTCTCTGAGTTGTTTTTGTGCAGCTGTGCTTGTTTTCTGGCTTTTGACAGTCATTCTCGGTATTTCGATAATAGTTTTTGTACATTTTGCCCTTTTCGTGGTCGTTTTCTGTTTTTTTAGTCATTTTCTGTCTCTTTGTTGTTGTTTTCTTTGCATTTTTAGTCATTTTCTGTATATTTCTGTTTCGTTAGATGAAGATCAGCAGCTTGTTTTAGTTTTTACAGCCGCGTTCTAACGAGAACCCAGCGTTTAAATCAAACCTCATGCAGCTCTGAATTCCACGTCAGCAGTCAGCAACACACTGTCTGATTGGTCGGCAGCTTGTTGTCACGGCAACCATCAGCAGGTTGTTTCTGCTGGTGTGGCGAACACACACCTGGAGAAAACACACCTGGAGAACACACACTTGTCATATTACTATTACTCAAAATTTGTCCAAATTTACTTAAAATGTGTCCAAATTTACTAAAATTTACTTAAAATTTGTCCAATTTAATAAAAGTTTGTCCAACTTTAGGCAAAAATATGTCCAAATTTACTCAAAATTTGGTCAAAATTAACTTAAATTTTGTCAAAATGTGTCCAATTTACTCAAAATATGTCAAAATTTAGCCAAAATATGTCCAAACACACACCTGGTGATGTCACCTTCTCCCACCTGTCCTCTCCTGTCCTCTCCTTTCCTCACCTGTCCTCTCCTTTCCTCACCTGTCCTCTCCTGTCCTCTCCTGTCCTCACCTGTCCTCTCCTGTCCTCTCCTTTCCTCTCCTGTCCTCTCCTGTCCTCTCCTGTCCTCACCTGTCCTCTCCTTTCCTCACCTGTCCCCTCCTGTCCTCTCCTTTCCTCTCCTGTCCTCTCCTTTCCTCACCTGTCCTCTCCTTTCCTCTCCTGTCCTCTCCTGTCCTCTCCTTTCCTCACCTGTCCTCTCCTGTCCTCTCCTGTCCTCACCTGTCCTCTCCTGTCCTCACCTGTCCTCACCTTTCCTCTCCTTTCCTCACCTGTCCTCTCCTGTCCTCTCCTGTCCTCTCCTGTCCTCTCCTGTCCTCTCCTTTCCTCACCTGTCCCCTCCTGTCCTCTCCTTTCCTCTCCTGTCCTCTCCTGTCCTCTCCTTTCCTCACCTGTCCTCTCCTTTCCTCTCCTGTCCTCTCCTGTCCTCTCCTTTCCTCACCTGCCCTCTCCTTTCCTCATCTGTCCTCTCCTGTCCTCTCCTGTCCTCACCTGTCCTCATCTTTCCTCTCCTGTCCTCACCTGTCCTCATCTTTCCTCTCCTGTCCTCACCTGTCCTCACCTGTCCTCTCCTGTCCTCTCCTTTCCTCTCCTGTCCTCTCCTTTCCTCACCTGTCCTCTCCTGTCCTCACCTGTCCTCTCCTGTCCTCTCTTTTCCTCTCCTGTCCTCACCTTTCCTCTCCTGTCCTCTCCTTTCCTCTCCTGTCCTCACCTTTCCTCTCCTGTCCTCTCCTGTCCTCACCTTTCCTCTCCTGTCCTCTCCTTTCCTCACCTGTCCTCACCTGTCCTCCAGGTGTCCAGTCCTCCAGGAGTTACCAGCTGTGGCTCGGCCTGATGCTCGCCCTTCTGTCGGCCGTCCTGATTGGTGGCAGCGTCATCCTGAAGAAGAAAGCCCTCCTCCGATTGGCCAGGAACGGACACATCAGAGCAGGTGAGCGCTGCGGTGCTGGCTGTGGATTCATCCGCCGCTAAAAGTAGTCCCTCATGTCATTTTAATTCTTTATGGTGGAGAGTTGGAGATAAAAATCATCATGTAGAGAAAATTACTTTTTTGTACTTTATTCTCATTTTATTTCTATTTGTAGTCATTTTTTTTGTTATAGTATTTTTCTCTATATAGTCATTTTTTTCTGTTTTTATAGGGATTTTTACCTCCTTATAGTAACATTTTCTTTTTGTCTACAGTCATTTTTAGCATTTTATTACAGATGTTTTTCTCCCTTTAAGGTCATTTTTTACCTCTGTATGATGTCTTTTGTTCTCTTTATGGTCATTTTTTCTCTCTGTAGCAAGCGTTTTATTTTAAAACAATTTTATAATTTGTTTTCCCACTCCTTAAAGCGATTAAATTCTGTTTATGGTGATATTTTTGTCTCTTTATTATCATTTTTCTGTTTTTATATTAATTTCTTGCATTTCTATAGTGATTTTTACCTCTTTATAATAATTTAACATTCATATTTTCTCTCTATAGCTAAATATTTTAAATATTTTTATCTATTGTAATATTTTTTCTCTCTCTTTAAAGTCTTTATATCCTGTTTAAAGTGATTTTTCTCTACATATAGTCATTTTTTTCTGTTTTTATATTGGTTTTACCTCCTTATAGTAACGTTTTCTCTCTCTAGTGTTTTTTTTTTGTCTACAGTCATTTTATAACAGACGTTTTTCTCTTTTTCAGGTCATTTTAACCTCTCTATAATGTCACTTTCTCTCTCTATTAGTATTTTTTCATCACTGTGGTCCTCAGTTTTCTGTAAATCTTGGGTGAACGTGTTGTGGAGAGGTGATGTTGGACTGGATGTAAATAATAATAATAATAATAATAATAATAGCTGTGTTTGTGTCTGCAGGTGATGGAGGTCACAGTTACCTGAAGGACTGGATGTGGTGGGGAGGCCTGCTGACCAGTAAGAATCACAATAAAGACAAACAGCAGGAAGGAAACCCACTAGAACTTCATTAAACTTCTTGTTCAGATGAGGAAACACAAAAAACTAAAAGATTCCAGCCATAAGCAGCATGAAACAATGAGAACATCAGCTTCCTGGTGGTTAGAGATCTTTTTAAAAACGTTTTTCTTCATTTTAAAGTCATGTCTGTTGTCAGTAGGACTCAGAACGACAGAAATCAGAGAAAATTCAACATTTATTTGGTTATTTGTTGCAGTTTAATAAATAATTTGAAGTAAAAAATGAGCCAAAAAATGTTTTAATAAAAATGTCTCACAGTGTGTCCAGGATGACTTGAAAGATTTTAAAGAGAGAGAAAACAGATTACAATATTGTTTTAAAATAAAATACTTGGCTGTAGAGAGAAAAATTACTATAAAGAGATAAAAAGACGTCATACAGAGGTTAAAATGACCTGAAAGAGAGAAAAAAATACTATATAGAGAAAAAAACATAGTGACCAGGATATAAAGACTTTAAAGAGAGAGAAAAATATTACAATATTTAAAAATAATTAAAATACTTGCATATAGAGAGAAAATGTGATCATAAAATTATTATAAAGAGGTAAAAATGACTATAAAAGGCAAAAATGTTACATAAAAACAGAAAAATGATAATAAAGAGGCAAGAAAATGTGGAAATTACAAATAATTTCCAGTAAATATCAGTGATTTTAAATGAATTTGGGTCATTTTGGACAAATTTAGAGTCATTTGGGTCCAATTTCTTTCGTCATTTTGGAGAAGTCTGTGAATATTGTGGATCATTTTTGAGTAATTCTGGACAGATTCAAGTCAAAAACATAGACTTTTTTGTCATTTTGAGCAGATCTGGAATAACTGTGGACACATTTTGAGTTGGTTTCAATACATTTTTGTAATTTCCAGTAAAACATCAGGCGATTTTAAATGAGCTGGGGTCATTTTTGCCATATTTAGAGTCATTTTGGACAGTTCTATGTTATTTCAGAAATGGTTTCAAGACATTTTTGTAATTTGCAGTAAATGTGTGGAGGTTTTAAAACCACCACACATTTGAGATGAAGCTGAAGAAAAGACAACGAGCGTATTTCCTAATAAACTCCTTTCCTGGTGGAGTTCCGGTGCCGTCGTCGTCGTCGTGGTCGATGCTAACTCTATCTTCTCTGCAGTGGGAGCTGGAGAAGCCTGTAACTTCGCCGCCTACATGTTTGCTCCAGCCACGCTGGTGACTCCGCTGGGCGCCCTCAGCATCCTCATCAGGTAGTCCTAGTCCCACCTTTAGTCCAAGAGGACGGAGGTGGAGCAGAGCACTGGAAGATCCTCTTTAGTCAAAATGTTTTAGATTTTCAGACAAAACATCGACTGAAGTCTTCCGTGTGACAGTAAACACAGATTTCTACAAATTAATGTCAATTAATGAACAACATTAAAGGTAAAACAAGTGATTCTATCAGAATTTAGCGTCCAGTTAAAACCAGTTAAATCCAGAAGATGGAACATGAATAAATCTGACTAGAGCAGGACGTCCTCAAGACCTGAGAGACTAGAGAGGGAGGCCACCAAGACTCCTATGACTCCTCTGAAGGAGAAAAAGTCTAGAGAGGGAGGCCACCAAGACTCCTATGACTCCTCTGAAGGAGTTCCTGCTTGAGACTGTTCATCCAACAACTGTCTGTTCTTCACCAGTCAAAGCTTCATGGAGACAAAGAGAAAGACTCAGATGGAAAAAGCTCCAATTATACAGTATATTGCCAAAAGTATTGGCTCACCCATCCAAACAATCAGAATCAGGTGTTCCAATCACTTCCATGGCCACAGGTGTATAAAATCCAGCACCTAGGCTGCAGACTGCTTTTACAAACATTTGTGAAAGATTGGGTCGCTCTCAGGAGCTCAGTGAATTCCAGCGTGGAACTGTGATAGGATGCCACCTGTGCAACAAATCCAGTCGTGACATTTCCTGGCTCCTAAATATTCCACAGTCAACTGTCAGCCGTATTATAAGAAAGTGGAAGTGTGTAGGAACGACAGCAACTCTGCCACCAAGTGGTAGGACACGTAAACTGACAGAGTGGGGTCAGCGGATGCTGAGGAGCATAGTGCCAAGAGGTGGCCAACTTTCTGCAGAGTCAATCGCTACAGACCTTCAAACTTCATGTGGCCTTCAGATTAGCTCCAGAACAGTGCTTCAGCAGAGAGCTTCATGGAATGGGTTTCCATGGCCCAGCAGCTGCATCCAAGCCATACATCACCAAGTGCAATGCAAAGCATGGGATGCAGTGGTGTAAAGCAGCCACCACTGGACTCTAGAGCAGTGGAGACGCCTTCTCTGGAGTGACCAATCATGCTTCTCCATCTGGCAATCTGATGGACCAGTCTGGGTTTGGCGGTTGCCAGGAGAACCATACTTGTGGGACTGCATTGTGCCAAGTGTAAAGTTTGGTGGAGGGGGGATTATGGTGTGGGCTTGTTTATCAGGAGCTGGGCTTGGACCCTTAGTTCCAGTGAAAGGAACTCTGAATGCTTCAGCATACCAAGACATTTTGGACAATTCCATGCTCCCAACTTTGTGGCAACAGTTTGGAGCTGGTCCCTTCCTCTTCCAACATGACTGTGCACCAGTGCACAAAGCAAGGTCCATAAAGACATGGATGACAGAGTCTGGTGTGGATGAACTTGACTGGCCTGCACAGAGTCCTGACCTCAACCCCATAGAACACCTTTGGGATGAATTAGAGTGGAGACTGAGAGCCAGACCTTCTGGTCCAACATCAGTGTGTGACCTCACAAATGTGCTTCTGGAAGAATGGTCAAAAATTCCCATAAACACACTCCTAAACCTTGTGGACAGCCTTCCCAGAAGAGTTGAAGCTGTTATAACTGCAAAGGGTGGACTGACATCATATTGAACCCTATGGATTAGGAATGGGATGTCACTTACGTTCATATGCCAGTCAAGGCAGGTGAGCGAATACTTTTGGCAATATAGTGTATCTGGACTAGAGTTCACCAGAAGACATATAGAGACTCTGAAGACACCTGGAAGAAGGTTCTTTGGTCTGAGGAGACCAGGATGGAGCTTTATGTCCATCAGACTAGATGATATGTTTGATGGACACCAAACACTGAACATCATCACAAACACACCATCCCCACTGTGATGCACAGTGGTGGCAGCATCATGATGTGAAGCACGGTGGTGGCAGCATCATGGTGTGAAGCATGATGGTTGCAGCATCATGATGTGAAGCACGGTGGTGGCAGCATCATGATGTGAAGCACGGTGGTGGCAGCATCATGATGTGAAGCATGGTGGAGGCAGCATCATGGTGTTCCTCAGCAGCAGGTCCTGGAAGGCTGGTAGAGGGTAAATGAAATCCTGGAGGACAACCTCATGCAGTTTGAAGAGAACTGAGACGTGGAGAAGATCAGGTCTCCATCCAGACGATGAGTCTAAGCAAACAGACAAAGATCCTCAGAGATGGTTTGAAGACAACGAGGAGGAAGTTCTGGAGGAGTCAGAGTCCAGACCTCACTCCACCTGAGAACTAGAGTCTGGACCTGAAAAGTTCTGTTGATCAGGATCCCCGAGGAACCTGACAGAGTTTAACAGTTTATGAAGAAGAAGGAGGAGAAAGTTCAGATGTTCAGACTGATGGAGACCAACAGGACCAATGATGGCACTGAAGGTTCTTCTACTAAATACTGTATGGAAGGAGGAGAACTCTGAGGGAATCACTGGTTTTACATTTTATGATCTGAATTAACTGATATTACTTGTAGAAACCGGACCTTCAGGAGAACCATGTACCTTTAGAACCTTTAGAATGTTTAGAACTTTAACCTCAGCGGTGTGATTCATGTTCTCCTTCCTACTAAAGAGGAACTTGCATGTGGTCAGTTTATCTCCGTTCTCTGGGTTCAGGTCTCTGTTTAATAAACCCTCTGTCTGTGTTTCAGTGCAGTTCTGTCCTCCTACCTGCTGGGGGAGCTGTTGAACCTGCTGGGGAAGCTCGGCTGTCTACTGAGCGTGCTTGGAAGCATCTTGCTGGTCATCCACGCCCCACAGGAACAGGAAGTGACATCACTGCAGGACATGGCCACCAAGCTGCTGGAGCCTGGTGAGAGCCGCTGCTGTAGGCATGTAGTAGGCATGTAGTTCCCAGTCTGACCTGTAGGCGTGTAGTAGGCATGTAGTTCCCAGTCTGACCTGTAGGTGTGTAGTAGGCGTGTAGTTCCCAGTCTGACCTGTAGGCGTATAGTTCCTAGTCTGACCTGTAGGCGTGTAGTTTCCAGTCTGACCTGTAGACATGTAGTTCCCAGTCTGACCTGTAGGCATGTAATTTCCAGTCTGTCCTGTAGGTGTGTAGTAGGCATGTAGTTCCCAGTCTGTCCTGTAGGCATGTAGTTCCCAGTCTGACCTGTAGGCGTGTAGTAGGCATGTAGTTCCCAGTCTGACCTGTAGGTGTGTAGTAGGCGTGTAGTTTCCAGTCTGACCTGTAGACATGTAGTTCCCAGTCTGACCTGTAGGCATGTAGTTTCCAGTCTGTCCTGTAGGTGTGTAGTTCCCAGTCTGACCTGTAGGCATGTAGTAGGCATGTAGTTCCCAGTCTGACCTGTAGGCGTGTAGTAGACATGTAGTTCCCAGTCTGTCCTGTAGGCATGTAGTTCCCAGTCTGACCTGTAGGCATGTAGTTCCCAGTCTGTCCTGTAGGCATGTAGTTCCCAGTCTGACCTGTAGGCGTGTAGTTCCCAGTCTGACCTGTAGACATGTAGTTCCCAGTCTGTCCTGTAGGCATGTAGTTCCCAGTCTGACCTGTAGGCGTGTAGTTCCCAGTCTGTCCTGTAGGCATGTAGTTCCCAGTCTGACCTGTAGGCATGTAGTTCCCAGTCTGTCCTGTAGGCATGTAGTTCCCAGTCTGACCTGTAGGCGTGTAGTTCCCAGTCTGACCTGTAGACATGTAGTTCCCAGTCTGTCCTGTAGGCATGTAGTTCCCAGTCTGACCTGTAGGTGTGTAGTTCCCAGTCTGTCCTGTAGGCATGTACTTCCCAGTCTGTCCTGTAGGCATGTAGTTCCCAGTCTGACCTGTAGACATGTAGTTCCCAGTCTGTCCTGTAGGCATGTAGTTCCCAGTCTGTCCTGTAGGCATGTAGTTCCCAGTCTGACCTGTAGGTGTGTAGTTCCCAGTCTGTCCTGTAGGCATGTACTTCACAGTCTGTCCTGTAGGCATGTAGTTCCCAGTCTGACCTGTAGACATGTAGTTCCCAGTCTGTCCTGTAGGCATGTAGTTCCCAGTCTGTCCTGTAGGCATGTACTTCCCAGTCTGTCCTGTAGGCATGTAGTTCCCAGTCTGTCCTGTAGGCATGTACTTCACAGTCTGTCCTGTAGGCATGTAGTTCCCAGTCTGACCTGTAGACATGTAGTTCCCAGTCTGTCCTGTAGGCATGTACTTCCCAGTCTGTCCTGTAGGCATGTAGTTCCCAGTCTGACCTGTTCTAAACTAAACTAAAGAATGACAAAGTGAAAACTACAACTTGGCCAAGAATGTGGCCTGATTTTGGGGGTGCTGTAAGTCAAAAGGTAGACAAACACAACCTCTCCAGCAAAGAAAAATATCACTGAAGAATGTCAGAACATCTCTCCAGAAACTGTGCAACACTGGTGTCCACCATGCCGAGGGGGTTTGAGTCTGACATTGAAAATAAAGGTGGTCATACAAAGTATTGGAAAAATAAAAGATATGAATCTCAGTATTGAGAGGAACATGTACTTCCCAGTCTGTCCTGTAGGCATGTAGTTCCCAGTCTGACCTGTAGGCGTGTAGTTCCTAGTCTGACCTGTAGGCATGTAGTTCCCAGTCTGTCCTGATGGTGGCAGTGTTGTCTCACTGCTACGATGCTAAGCTGAGCTAGCTGGCTGCACTGGTTGTCATAAACCCAGTATTATAGTTTAGTTCTTGTAGTTTAGTGATCCAGTCTGCATATCACTGGGTAGCAGGAGCTAGTCATAGCTAACTGAAGCTAATTGAAGCTAATCAGAGCTAACTGTAGCTAATCAAAGCTAACTGAAGCTAACTGAAGATAATCAGGGCTAACTGAAGCTAACAAAAACTAATCAAGCTAACTGAAGCCAATAGAATCTACTCAGAGCTAACTGAAGCTAATAGAAACTAATCAGAGCTAACTGAAGCTAACAGAAACTAATCAGAGCTAACTAAAGCTAATCAGAGCTAAATGAAGCTAACAGAAACTCATCAGAGTTAACTGAAGCTGACAGAAACTAATCTGAGCTGACTGAAGCTAACTGAAGCTAATCTGAGATAACTGAAGCTAACAGAAACTAATCAGAGCTAACTAAAGCTAATCAGAGCTAAATGAAGCTAACAGAAACTCATCAGAGTTAACTGAAGCTCACAGAAACTAATCTGAGCTAACTGAAGCTAACTGAAGCTAATCTGCACTAACTGAAGCTAACAGAAACTCATCAGGCCTAACTGAAGCTAACTGAAGCTAATCTGCGATAACTGAAGCTAACAGAAACTCATTAGACCTAACTGAAGCTAACTAAAGCTAATCTGAGCTAACTGAAGCTAACAGAAACTCATCAAAGCTAACAGGAAACTTCAGGATTAATCGAGAGCTATCTGCAGCCAATAGGAGCCAACAAGCAGCTAAAAGCAGCTGTCTAGAGGAGCTATCAGGAGCCTTCAGGAGCTTTCAGGAGCTATCAGGAGATATCAGGAGCTTTCAGGCTACCAGTTTCTAGTCTTATGCTAAGCTAAGCTAAATGGCTGACAGAAGAAGCTCCATACTTACTAATGTTCTCTAGAGTTTCCCTTAATGCTGCCTTATAATAAACAGCTGGAGTGAAATGAGACTGTGAGGACCTCATGGAGGTTCTCTTGGAGGTTCTCATGGAGGACCTCATGGAGGTTCTCATGGAGGACCTCATGGAGGTTCTCATGGAGGTTCTCATGGAGGAACTCATGGAGGTTCATTCAAGGTTCTCATGGAGGTTCTTATTGAGGACCTCATGGAGGTTCTCATGGAGGACCTCATAGAGGTTCTCATGGAGGTTCTTATTGAGGACCTCATGGAGGACTTAATGGAGGTTCTCATGGAGGATCACATGGAGGACCTCATGGAGGTTCATTGGAGGTTCTCATGGAGGTTCTGCTTCCTGTTCCAGGCTTCCTGGTCTACATGGGGCTGGTTCTGGTCCTGTGTCTCATCCTCATCCTCTACTTCTGTCCTCGTTTCGGCCGGTCCAACATCCTGGTGTACGTGGGTGTCTGCTCGCTGCTGGGAGCGTTCACCGTCTCCTCGGTGAAGGGCCTCGCGATCGCCATGGATACCGGTGAGACCAGCGAGCTCCGTCTGCAACAAATACCAGACAGGAAGCTGAGGCTCTACTTCCTGTTTGTGCTCTGCTCTCGTTGGTTGTTTCCTTCAGATTAACATTAGGTGACCTTTAGAAACAGAACATGAATTATCAGGAGAGAGGAGAAACGTGAACATGAGGAAACACTTCTTCTGTTTCTGAATTTTTACTCATTTAACCCTTTGATGCACAACATGGGTCAAAAGTGACCCAAATCCAATGGAAAATGGCTCCTGACCCACACTGCATATCAAAGGGTTAGGCACAAAAACCTCAATCATTTACAGAAACATCTCTAAGAACAGTGAGCATTTCTAAGGTATGGAAGGTAACCATAGCAGCAGACCTGAACTTCTACTTTCTCTGTTGTTTGTTCAAACGGAGGGACTCTGCTGCTGTGTTCTGGACCAAAATGTTAAACTAGAACATGTGAAAGCTGTAGATTATTATTTCTTATTTTATATGCAGTCATGGAACAATTATTAGATCATCTCTGTTTTCTTGTTTTCTTCAGTTTCTTGTTCATTTTAATGCCTGGTGCCACTAAAGGTCCATTAGTTTGGACAAATCTAATGATAGAGTTTAATTTCAGAGCTTGTGTCAGACATTTTCCATGGTTTTCTTGATAATAACCACTTCAGTTCTTCCATCAATATTTATGGCATTGTTCTGCCAGAAACAGCTTTTAGGATTCCATGTTTTCTTTACTGTGTGTTTTAGTCCGATGATCCACTCAGGAGTTAGTACTGATTCATAACCATTGTTTCTGATGACTGCAGCCATGTGTCTTGGATGTTCTCCACCAGCTTCTGATCACAGCAGCCCATTCCTGTTGCACTAATTCTAACTGATCTGCTTTGTTTTTGGACTTGTGGTTCTCCATTTAGCATTTGACGGTTTTCCACAGGTTTTCAGTTGGATTTAGATCTGGTGATTGAGCAGCCAAGGCATGGTTCCAATGTTCTGGTTCTCCATCCAGGCTTTAACTGACCTTCTCTTGTCTTGTCGGAAAATCCAGTCATTGGAGTAAAAAGTATTAAAGTATTGTGGAATCGGCTGCATTTAAAGTCGTGTTCATTGTGTTCTTCAGGTACTCAACCTTTAGTGGTACCAGGTATTGAAATGAACAAGAAGAAAACAGGCTGGTCTGATCGTTGAATCATGACTGTAGATGTCTTTGTGCCATCTTCAGGAATAGTTTTAGGTTCCTGAGGCTTAAATCATGATGAGAGGTTTGAAACTGTCGTCTTTCTGAAGCAGAGGATTTACTAAAAACAGCTCAGCTGAACTGAAAATAAGATGCAGTCCCATGAAAAAGAGACTAAACATGACAATAGCGAGACTTTCTGTGTAAAGTTTAGACAAATAAACACTTAAATAACAAAAAAATGCATTTATTTAGAATACTCTAAAGCAGGGGTGTCCAACATGCGGCCCGTGGGCCAAAAGCAGTCTTCCACAGGGTCCAATCCTCCAGAGAGTCCGATCAGGTCCTCCATAGGGGCTTTCGACCGGGGTGGAGCCCGTTCGGAGTCGGAGCCAGTGCCCGACTCGGCGCCGGTTTTTTGTCTTTCCACCACCAGAGCTGTGGCTCCGGGCTCCAAAAACTGTGGCTTTTTCGGGCACCAACTCGTTGCTGGGCCAGACTTGGCCAGAGTTGAGAGCCGAGCATGTCACGGGCAGGGGGCGGGGTGACATCTAAAAACATCTAAAAAGATAAACATAGATATGATCATCAACTTATTGCGCGTGTTTAACTGCTAAGTAATCAATGCAAGCGTAGTCGAAGCTAAGTAGCTAAGCTAACGCTAGCACGTTTACTGTTAAGTATCCAAACATCTTTGATAATTACCTTTCTTCTCAAACGTGATCGCCGGGCATTGGAACGGCGACGCCGATGGGTAACCCCTAACAGAAGGTTTTGCTGCTCAGCGATGGCGAGACACACTAGCAAAGCCATGAACACCACTCCAATGAAGTCCTCCATTGTTGTTGTGTGGGTTTCCGTACGGCGCGAACGCTGTTGAACGGCTACGTACGCAGTACGTACACACGTTTTGTGGTGGCGCAATGACGCAGCTCCAACTTTGCTCCTTCCGAATGGAAACACAAACCCGTTCTGGGGCGGCACGAGATTTGAACCAAAAAAGCACTGGCTCTCAACTTTGAACCAACCTAGCATCTGGTGCTCTTTGGTCGAAGGCCCCTACCAGAGGGTCCAATCCGGCCCTCAAAGTGTAAAAATTCCAGAGAAGACATTAACTGCAGATTGTAAATTAGTAAAACTATAAATTTAAAATCATCTCTAGACCACTGCAAGTTGTTTGGATCAGAAAGTAAAATACTAGATTGTTAATATTTTTGTTTTGTTTTGTGTCTCATTTTTGTAATATTTTATGTTGTTTTTGTTGGGGTTTTTTTTGGTCTCTTTTTGTCTGACTTTTGTCGTTTTGTTTCTGGCTTTTGTCATTTTGTGCCTCATTTTTGATGTTTGTCCTTTTTTTTGTCTTTTTTGTTTTGTTTCGTGTTGTTTGTCTCATTTTTTCATTTTGTGTCTCATTTTTGTAATATGTCGTCTTGTTTTTGTTGCTTTTTTTGTCTTTTTTGTTGTTTAGTTTTTCGTTTTTTCGTTTGTCTAATTTTTTGTCATTTTATGTTTTGCTTTATTCGTTGTTTCGTGTTTTTTTGTCTCATTTTTATTGTTTGTCCATTTTTTGTCGCTTTGTAACTTTATTGTCAATTTTTTTCTCGTTTTGTCTCTTTTTTGTGATATTTTCTCTTTCTCTTGTTGTTTCGTGTTTCCTTTTTGTCTCATTTGTGTTTTTTGTCAAATTTTTTGTCATATCGTTTCACGTTTTTGTTGTTTTTTGTCTAATTTTTTTCTCGTTTGTCTATTTTTTGGTCATTTAATAGATCTTTATTTAAAATCATGAATACATTGTAGTACAGGCCTTATTAATGAAGCTGCACAAAAATAAAAATAAAGAGGGAGCCACGTAAATAAGAAACTCAAATTAACGGTGGAGATGATGAACACTAGAATATCACATATCAGACATTACATAACAGGATGAGGATGTAAAAGCAACGATAACGGGATTGTTTGTGTGTGTTATTGTCTTAAATAAAGGTGCAGTTTGACTTCACTACAGTTTCATATCATTTAATAATAAACCTGCAGAACTGCATTGTGGGTAACGTAGGTGTCCCTCTGTCTCCTCCTCAGTGTTTCAGGACGTCTCTGTTCTCACTAATCCTCTCACCTGGATCCTGCTCTTCACCCTCATCATCTCCATAGTAACACAGGTAAACCTGAACACACCGAGCAGCAGCCCGACAGAAACACACAACAAAGACACAAAACAAACACAGAGACAAAAAAAAACATAAGACAAAAAGCCATCACAAAGAGACACAAAACAACACAAAGAGACACAAAACGACCACAAAGTGACACAAAGCAACCATAAAAAGACACAAAACGACCACAAAGAGTCACAAAACAACCACAAAGACACACAAAACAATTATAAAGAGACAAAAACAACCACAAAGAGACAAAAAATGACCACAAAGACACAAAACAACCACAAAGAGACACAAAACAACACAGCGACACAAAACAACCATAAAGAGTCACAAAACAACCACAAAGAGACATAAAATGACCACAAAGAGACACAAAACAACCACAAAGAGACGCAAAACAACCACAGAATTGTGTCTCAGTGTCCTCAGAGGAATGGTCTCCAGTGACGTCCAGTGTTTGGTCCTGCTGAGTCTCTCCTGGTGTCCTCTCACCTGTGCAGGTGAACTACCTGAACAAGTCTCTGGACACCTTCAGCACGCTGCTGGTCTACCCCGTCTACTACGTGTTCTTCACCTCCGTGGTGCTGTCCACCTCCATCATCCTGTTCCAGGAGTGGAGCAGCATGTCAGCCGTGGACGTGGTCTCCACGCTGGGGGCCTTCCTGGTCATCATGGTGGGCGTGGCCATGCTGCACCTGTTCAGGGACCTACAGGTAGAGACATCACCTGGGAACAGCAGGGTTTTCATCTAGATAGATACTTTGTGTGTCTTTTTCTCATCATTTTGTTTTTGTCTTCATTTTGTGTCTTTTTCTCATCATTTTGTCTTTTTTCATCATTTTGCATCTTTTTTCATCATTTTGCGTCTTTTTCTCATCATTTTATATCTTTTGTCATCATTTTGTGCCTTTTTCTCGTCATTTTGCATCGTTTTCTCATCATTTTGTGTCTTTTCCTCATCATTATGTCTTTTTCTAGTCATTTTGTGTCTTTTCCTCATCATTTTGTCTTTTTCTAGTCATTTTGTGTCTTCTTGTCATCATTTTACATCTTTTTTTCTCATCAGTTTGTGTCTTTTACTCATTATTTTGTGACTTTCTCATCGTTGTCTGTCTTTTTGTGGTCATTTTGTGTCTTTTTCTCATCATTTTGTGTCTTTTTCTCATCATTTTGTATCTTTTTCTCATCATTTTGTATCTTTTTCTCATCATTTTGTGTCTTTGTGTGGTCATTTTGTGTCTTTTTCTCATCATTTTGTGTCTTTATCTCATCATTTTGTATCTTTTTCTCATCATTTTGTGTCTTTGTGTGGTCATTTTGTGTCTTTTTCTCATCATTTTGTGTCTTTATCTCATCATTTTGTATCTTTTTCTCATCATTTTGTGTCTTTGTGTGGTCATTTTGTGTCTTTGTGTCGTCATTTTGTGTCTGTCGTCATTTTGTCTTTGTCTCATCATTTTGTGTTTGTCGTCATTTTGTCTTTTTTTCATCATTTTGTGTCTTTTTCTCATCATTTTCTTTTTCTCATCATTTTCTGTCTTTTTCTCATCATTTTGTCTTTTTTCATCACTTTGCATCTTTTTTTCATCATTTTGCGTCTTTTTCTCATCATTTTATATCTTTTGTCATCATTTTGTGTCTTTTTCTCGTCATTTTGCATCATTTTCTCATCATTTTGTGTCTTTTCCTCATCATGTCTTTTTCTAGTCAATTTGCGTCTTTTCCTCATCATTTTGTGTCTTTTTCTAGTCATTTTGTGTCTTCTTGTCATCATTTTACATCTTTTTTTCTCATCAGTTTGTGTCTTTTACTCATTATTTTGTGACTTTTTCTCATCGTTGTCTGTCTTTTTGTGGTCATTTTGTGTCTTTTACTCATCATTTTTTGTCTTTTTCTCATCATTTTGTATTTTTTTGTCGTCATTTTGTGTCTTTTTCTCATCATTTTGTGTCTTTTTCTCATCATTTTGTATCTTTTTCCCATCATTTTGTGTCTTTGTGTGGTCATTTTGTGTCTTTTTCTCATCATTTTGTGTCTTTTGGTCATCATTTTGTGTCTTTTTGTCATCATTTTGTGTCTTTTTCTCATCATTGTCTTTTTGTCGTCATTTTGTGTCTGTTGTCATTTTGTGTCAATCACAGATCAATAATCTGTGATTACTGGTGAGTTAAACTCAGAAACATGATTCAAATCATCAGGAAAAGTTCCATCTTTTATCACCTGGATGAAAACGACTACAAAGAGCACAAAATGATGATAAAAGACACAAAAGAACGACCAAAAGACACAAAATGACTACAAAAAGACACAAAAGAATGACCAAAAGACACAAAAAGATGACAGACACAAAATGACCACAGAAAGACACAAATGATGACAAAAAATGTAAAATGACCACAAAATGACCATAAAAAGACACAAAATGACTACAAAAGACACAAAATGACCACAAAAAGACACAAAATGACCATTAAAAGATACAAAATGACCATAAAAAGACACAAAATGACTACAAAAGAAACAAAAGGACAACCAAAAGACACAAAATCACCACAAAAAGACACAAAATGACTACAAAAACACAAAATGATCACAAAAAGATGACCAAAAGACACATATTCACCACAAAAAGTCTTAAAATGACTCACCAGTAATCACAGATTATTGATCTACTGTCAGATATGACAGACTCTGGATCAGTGATGAGGAATAACAGGAAGAAATCAGGTTTTTATCTTCAATGGATCCTCAGATGTTGTTGTTCAGATTCAGATTTAATGAGAGATTAAACCTGCTAGAAGTGGTTTTATTCAATTTATCTTGGACAGGTTTTGATATATCTAAAATTACACAAATATCAGAATACAGGAAGTCCTCGGTTTATGACATCATCGACTTACAGCGTTTCTTTGTTACGTCAGAACTGGTTGCGTGGAACTAGTTGATGAGTGCAGCGGATGAATACGTCATCATGCGGCGCTATCAGACGGCTTTGTTTCCATTCTTCCATATGCCACCTTGGATTGTGCTACATTCACTAACTTTTTGTCCTTCATTATGGCTCCCAGCGTAAGTCAGACTCTTCTGATGCTTGGAAGAAAAGGAAAGCCGTCTCCATGGAGTAGAAGTGGGCAGATTGATCCAAATATTGATAATATAGATACCAGCGTTGGTATTGATATTGAATGATACCAGTGTAATGATATCAATACATTAGTTTCAGTTTCTTTTGGGTTTTTTTGTCTGCATTTGTTCTCATTGTTTAACTCTACAAAAGGGGAGTCAACATTGTATGAGATTGATGCATATTTTAGTCTTGCAACCAAATATTTTAATATTTAGTGCATGTGTGTGACCATCACCGGCCCTCCCTGAAAGCTAAGCAGACATTCTTTATTAGAATTCCCTATTATGAGCTAGGGAAGGCAGTGCTACACCTCAGTGATGTGTGGGGGAAACATAGACTGGACAGGACGAACAGGACGAACAGGACGAACAGGGATAGAAATTAACAGGCGGTGCTATTGCAATTAAAGATTGTGAGGTGGTGTGTTATTCCCAACTACTAACTGCCCATCAATAAAACAGAAAAAAAACAACAACAACAAAAAAACAACACAAAAAAAGAGATTCAATAAATAAATAATTAAACAAACGGTATTGAACACCATAATTGTGGACGTCTTGACAGTATAGAATAGAATAGAATAGGCCAGAAGAGGATACTAGTGAAAAGAGAGAATGAGTTTAGGGTAGAGACTCTGGAGAGATTCTCAGCACATTCTGGTGGGACCCATCATTCCCTGACAATGGGACTCGGCAGTAGCTGGCGAGACCTGATCAAACATGCAAGTGTGAAGAACCCCAAAGCCCAGAACAGCAATCATGGCAAGGCAGGGCCAAGCCAACAGGGCACCCCTCCCCCCGGGCCGTAGGAGCCACAGGGCGGCACCCCCAGAGAGCCACCGGGGCCCCCCAGAGAGCCACCAGGGCCACCGTAAATGACGTGGACCCGGAGAACAAGAGGGAGCAGCTACCGACACCCCCAGCGTGCCAAGACCGACCCAGGCAGCCCGGGGCACGAGGACCCACCCGCCACTCAAACCCCAACTCCACCCACCCCAGCCCCCACCAAACACCGATCCCAGACTGGAGACATTATCCCTGCACCATGATAGTGTAACCCTGAGTGTCATGTGGTGCATTAAAAGTGGGGGGGCTGGGTGAGGTGTCCAGGGGGCAGGCCAGAGGACCACAGAGGATGGCTACTCTGCAGCCTACCCTGACCCAAGTTCCCCGAGCTGTCCCAGACCTACCCCCAAGCTGTGAGTGTGTGTGGTGCATTAAAAAGAAATTAGAGAGCAGGGGAGGCAAGCAAGAGGGTGATGGGGAAGAGACAAGGCCGTAAAGCCCTGCCATCCGCCCCACCACAGAGCCCATCACTCCTGCCCCCACCTGCTCTCAGGGCCCTAACTGTCATGTCCCTATATGTGCCTAAGAGTAGCTATATACAGTGATGTGTGAAGTATGTGAAGTGCACAGTAAGAGGCAGTCTGGTGTGGATCCGGCCCATGAGGACAGAGCAGCGGGGGAGACAGGTAGTAAGACCACTGGTACTGGTGCAGAGGGCCCCCAGAGCCCAGAGGCAAGAGGCCGAGGTGGGCCCACACGAACCCGACCGGCCCGGCCAGCACCGAAACCCCCAGAAGCGCAGCGTCAGAGCAGCGCCCCGGCAGATGCCGTAGCCCCACCACGGGCCAACCGCATGCAGCACCCTGCCCCGGAGGGGGGACCAGGCCGCACCACAAGGTTTCAGTTTCAGTCCTGTATGTCTGAACTGATGCGGCTTCAACAAACAGGCGACCTGATTGGCTGTCAGAGGTCCTCCATCTGAGGAGCAGCAGCTAATCCTCCTCTTGTGATTGGATGTTGTACCGTCACGTGACTCAGCGGCGCCAGACAAACCAGCAGGCTCAGCTACATCATAAATCATAATGGTGGAAAGTATAACTTTAATTTCTGGCTCTGTCAGTCTGTTCCTGTCTGACGTGTAGAATGAGCTGTTTAGATGTTTAGATGTTGTACGTTCCTCAACCAACACTGAGGAAAGAGGAGGCAGAGAAGGAGAAGTCTGACTGAGATCCAGCTGATGATCAGACTGCAGGCAGGAAGATACTGAACCAGAGACAACTACAAAGACTAGTGCTGTAGCAGAGCTACATAATTAAATAACCATTAATCACAGTCATGATTTTCAACTTCTAACCACTATAAAAAAAAACAATTGACTGCACCTTTAAAATTTAAAAATGTGCTCTGCTCTTAAAAGACGTAGCCACTCACTGTTTTCTCTGCTCATAGAAAACAACACGTGGATAAAATCAGTCACTTTCATCTTGGACTAGTCTGAAATGAGGACACTTTATCTCATTCCTTTCAAAGTAAATTTTGCTCTGACACCTGTGTGATCACCAGCCACTGAGCAGCTTCTACTGCAGTCTGCGCTGTGAGGCGTTCAGGGAACATCAGTAAATGTCCCTCGATGAGCAAATGTTCAGCTAGTGAGGTGTTTCACCTGGAACCAGGTGGAACCAGGTGGAACCCGGTGGGTGTGACGAACTGACAATGTTTGTCACACTTTATTATCAAAGACTAACCGGGGGCGAATTAGAAGATTATATTTACCATTACAAAAATAACTGCAAAAAGATTATGTTAAAGATCTACTACTGAAAAAGTTAGTCTGGAGTATCGGTATTGATATCGGCGATACTGGCCCTGTATTTACTTGGTATCGGATCGATACCAAATCTTGCAGCATCACACACCACTACCATGGAAGTGAAATTAGATAGAATAAAACGCTGGGAACAGGGACAAACACCGACCAACATGGGTCCACTTGTAAAAACAGGTCAACATATTGTAGTGACTCTCCGTGATGAATGAGTGAGACTTTATCTGGTTCTCTGCTGGTTTATTGAACCTTCACACAGGCTACTGTGGACCGTAGCCAACGCCAGAATAACTAGAAAAACCCCATAACTTAGCTCCAGAATTAGTTGCGGTTCCCAGCTCTCTCTACTGCTGACTCTCAGCCAATCAGAGGTGAGCCAACTATACATGGCACGTTCACTGACATCAGGTAAATCTGGAACCGAACAATGAACATTGAAACCTCAACATGAGTCCGTTACAATATTCTGTTACAATATTCTGTTATCTTCTAGTAAAATGATTCATACATGCATGAAAGTTGTTGAAGAACTGATCATATCATGACGCACAGAACTTTTTTTTTTTTTTTTTTTTTAAACGGTAAAATTGACTTACGTTGATTTGTAGGAACAGAACTCTGCCGTTAGTGGAGGACTTCCTGTTTATCTGTAGTTTCTGGTTAAAATGAGGGAAGATGGCTGAGCAGAAATGTTCTGAATGAGAACAGGAGAGAAGAAAGATTTGAATGATTCAGTTATTAATTCATTCTCTGTTCATGCAGGTCACGTGGAAGCAGCTGACCAATCAGCTGTCTCAGCCGCTGGAGAGGGAGGGGCTTAGGGAGGAGATTCTGGCCAATGAGACAGCAGGAGGGCGGCGCAAAAAGGAGGACAAATACGGACTCATGGACAACATGGTGGTAGAAAGTCTGCCTCCGATGAGAGACGAAGGTCCAAGAGTCTTCATCATCAGCTGAGCACAGACAGACACACAAACGGACATACAAACACCTGGACACAAAGACACACAAACACCTGGACACAAACACCTTGTTATGGCAGGTTCAAAAGGCTCAGGAGCAGGAAATGAAACACCAGCGTGAACATTTTAAAAATGCTTTTATTCACAACAAGAAACTCTACAGGAACCGGAACTAGAATCTTAGAGAAGAACTAAACTACTACTAGAACTAAAAAACAAAACCCATCTAGAGGTACAGAGGAATAACTACATGAACATGGAAACTGAAACTAAGGTTAACCCACGTATGGTAACACCAAGGTAGGGAGACAACTGAAAATACAAAACTAATCCAGCCTAGACTACCAGTAATTATGAGCTGAAACCCCAGACTAAAGCTATCCTATGCAGAGCATAAGATACATTAAGTTAAATATGGAACGCTGATTGTTTAATTCGACATATTAACAATACAAAGAGTCTGGTGATACTAGGGCTTGGAGACTCAGCTGATAAGCTGAGAACAGTTCTTTTGGTTTGGCTTCATCCAGAACTCTCCCTCCAGGTGTTCACCATGTGCTTGGTAAGTTTGTATCAGTAGAACCCGGTCGTGGCAGATGTTTCCAGAGAAAGTCCTCTTCCCAGGTGTACGTTGATGGTCCCAGGTTAAGCTGGTGACAGGTGGAGATCCTCCGGAGAAGAAGGCAGAATCTGTGGTAGGGCAGAAAACCAGCAGACGAAGGAACCCAGGCAACTCAGCAGGCAGGAATCAGCTTTCTAAACACAGAAAACAGAATTACTGGCAATTCTAGGCTGGTGGCAAAGACAGTTCTACTCCCAGCACTAACTGGAGATTAGACGACAGTCCAGCTTTGAATGACTGGTGCCATCTGCTTTTATAGAGACGCTCAGAGACCAATCACTCAGCTCCACCTGCAGCTCGTCTGCTGGTTACAATGCAGCACACCTGCTGCTAGCTTCACCATGAACACACCTAGGAGAGAGAGAACAGGAAGCACTACCACAGTCCACAGCCTTAAACTGTGGCTGGGACACACCTGGACACAAACAGACACACAAACACCTGGACACAAACAGACACACAAACACCTGGACCACAAACAGACACACAAACACCTGGAGCACAGACAGACACACAAACACCTGGGCCACAGACAGACACACAAACACGTGGACCACAAACAGACACACAAACACCTGGACACAAACAGACACACAAACACCTGGACCACAAACAGACACACAAACACCTGGACACAAACAGACACACAAACACCTGGGCCACAGACACACACAAAAACACCTGGACCACAAACAGACACACAAACACCTAGACCACAGACACACACAAAAACACCTCAGCTACACCCCATCAGAGAGTACGACAACATGACATGACCGATTGTTAGTGAAGAAACACACAAAATAACAACAAATGTGTGACCAGTGACACAAAATGATGCCAGATGGCAACGATGCAACACAAAATGATGACATAAAGACACAAAATGACTACAAAAAACAGACTACAAAAAGACACAAAATGATGACAAAAAGATGTAAAATGACAACAAAAAGATGTAAAATGACAACAAAAAGACAGACAAGAACTACTAAAAGACGCAAAATGATGACAGACAACACAAAATAATGGCAAAAAACACAAAGTGATGACAATAACACACAAAATGATGACAAAAAGATGCAAAATGATGACTAAAAAATCTCAGAATGCAAAAATATGCTACATGGCTACTTTAGATGTACAGAGTGATGACAAAGAGGCACAAGATGAACACAAAGAACACAAAACATTCACAAAAGAAAGATAATGATACAAAATGACAGACGTTAAAATGGTGATAAAATGAGCACAAAGTGATACAAAATGACTAAAAAGTGACGACAAAGATCATAATATGACGACACAATGAGAAAAATGAGTTTAAACACACAGAAATGAATGTAAACGGATGCAGAATGACACAGAGAGTTTTTAGTGTGCATTAAACAAACTAATATTTTATTTAAAAGACAGAATTAACGTCTTTGTGGTTTTTTGTTCAGGCAGTGAAGCCGACAAAGTTTAGTTTCTTTAGTTTGTCCTTTAATAAAAACATCAGCTGATGGTCAGGAACCTGAAACCACCTGAATAAGTCATGAGCTGTAAGCTGCAGTCCAGCAGCAGGTAGACTCACCTGAGGAACACCTGAGGAACTCACCTGAGGAACACCAGAGGAACTCACCTGAGGAACTCACCTGAGGAACTCACCTGAGGAACTCACCTGAAGAACTCACCTGAGGAACACGAAGAATTCACCTGAGGAACTCACCTGAGGAACACCTGAAGAACACCTGAGGAACTCACCTGAGGAACACCTGAAGAACTCACCTGAGGAACTCACCTGAGGAACACCTGAAGAACTCACTTGAGGAATTCACCTGAAGAACTCACCTGAGGAGCTCACCTGAGGAACACCTGAGGAACTCACCTGAGGAACACCTGAAGAACTCACCTGAGGAACACCTGAAGAACACCCGAGGAACTCGCCTGAGGAACACCCGAGGAACTCACCTGAGGAACACCTGAAGAACTCACCTGAGGAACACCTGAAGAACTCACCTGAGGAACACCTGAGGAACTCACCTGAGGAACACCTGAAGAACTCACCTGAGGAACACCTGAGGAATTCACCTGAGGAAAACCTGAGGAACTCACCTGAGGAACATCTGAGGAACTCACCAGTATTCTGGCCTTATCTTTGTGTCCATGACTTCTGAATATTTCCAGCAGCTTTTATAAGCTTCTATCTGCACATCAGTGCTTTTTGTTGTGTGTGCAGCTCCCCCTGCTGGCTGGAGGCCCTCAGATCACTCAGACTCTGTCGCCTCAGGAACCGAAGATAACTGCAGCTACACACCAGAAACAAACTGAAACACTCACAGATATTAAAAATAACACTTTTACACAGACACAAAACAGCAAATGTCACAAAAAAGATGCAAAACGAGCCCAAAGACACACAAAATCCCTACAGAGATGGAAAATGACTTCAGAGTTACACAAAATGACTTCAGTGACGCAGAAAAAATGCACAATGACTTCAAAGTTACACAAAATAACTTCAAAGTTACACAAAAGGACTTCAAAGTTACACAAATGACTTTAAAGTTACACAAAATAACTACAAAGTTACACAAAATGACTACAAAGTTACATAAAATGACTTCAAAGTTACACAAAATGGCTTCAAAGTTACACAAAATGACTACAAAGTTACACAAAATGACTACAAAGTTACACAAAATGACTTAAAAGTTACACAAAAGGACTTCAAAGTTACACAAAATGACTACAAAGCTACACAAAAGGACTGCAAAGTTACACAAAATGGCTTCAAAGTTACACAAAATGACTACAAAGTTACACAAAATGGCTACAAAGTTACACAAAATGATTTTAAAGTTACACAAAATGGCTTTAAAGTTACACAAAATGATTTTATAGTTACACAAAATGACTTCTAAGTTCCGCAAAATGACTACAAAGTTATACAAAATGACAGCTTGACAACTAGAACGTGACGACAAATGACTGCAGTGACATAACATGATGACACCACCAGAGTTGTGTTGTGAAGAAGGTCAGAGGCCTCCAGAGATCTCTACCTTCAGCTGTTCTGTTCAGTGACGGCCGTAGAAATGATTTATGTGTTTTTGACGTTTTAAATCTGTTGAAAATCATCTTCTGTTTGCTGCTGCAGCGTCTCCATGACTTTATCTTGAGGAGTTTATCTAGAGGAGTCTGACGGTTCTATAGGACTTTATCTCCATGACTTTATATAGAGGAGTCTGATGGTTCTAGAAGTTTATCTCCATGACTTTATCTAGAGGAGTTTAATGAGAATCCTCTCTGCTGAGCTCTGATCCCAGGAAGCAGACCAGCATGAACGTTCTGCTGAAGACGGTTCAGGTTATGAAGCTCAGAGGAACAAATGAAGAACTTCCTGTCTGATGACATCTGTAAATGTTTGTTTGAATGAAGGAAATAAAGGAAGCTGGTTTTAGGTGTGGAGAAACTACAACAGGAGTCTGTTAATAAAGGTTTAGTCTGTCTATCTATCTATCTATCTATCTATCTATCTATCTATCTATCTATCTATCTATCTATCTATCTATCTATAGTCTATCTACCTATCTATCTATCTATCTATCTATCTATCTATCTATCTATCTATCTATCTATAGTCTATCTATCTATCTATCTATCTATCTATCTATCTATAGTCTATCTGTCTATCTACCTATCTACCTATCTATCTATCTATCTATCTATCTATCTATGTATAGTCTATCTATCTACAGTGGGTACAGAAAGTATTCAGACCCCTTTAAATTTTTCACTCTTTGTTTCATTGCAGCCATTTGCTAAAATCAAAAAAGTTCATTTTATTTCTCATTAATGTACACTCAGCACCCTATCTTGACAGAAAAAAACAGAAATGTAGAAATTTTTGCAAATTTATTAAAAAAGAAAAACTGAAATATCACACGGTCATAAGTATTCAGACCCTTTACTGTGACACTCATATTTAACTCACCTGCGGTCCATTTCTTCTGATCCTCCTTGAGATGGTTCTACTTCTTCATTGGAGTCCAGCTGTATTTAATTAAACTGATTGGACTTGATTAGGAAAGGCACACACCTGTCTATATAAGACCTTACAGCTCACAGTGTATGTCAGAGCAAATGAGAATCATGAGGTCGAAGGAACTGCCCAAGGAGCTCAGAGACAGAATTGTGGCAAGGCACAGATCTGGCCAAGGTTACAAAAGAATTTCTGCAGCACTCAAGGTTCCTAAGAGCACAGTGGCCTCCATAATCCTTAAATGGAAGAAGTTTGGGACGAGCAGAACTCTTCCTAGACCTGGCCGTCCAGCCAAACTGAGCAATCGTGGGAGAAGAGCCTTGGTGAGAGAGGTAAAGAAGAACCCAAAGATCACCGTGGCTGAGCTCCAGAGATGCAGCAGGGAGATGGGAGAAAGTTCCACAAAGTCAACTATCACTGCAGCCCTCCACCAGTCGGGCCTTTATGGCAGAGTGGCCCGACGGAAGCCTCTCCTCAGTGCAAGACATATGAAAGCCCACATAGAGTTTGCCAAAAAACACATGAAGGACTCCCAGACTATGAGAAATAAGATTCTCTGGTCTGATGAGACCAAGATTGAACTTTCTGGCGTTAATTCTAAGCGGTATGTGTGGAGAAAACCAGGCGCTGCTCATCACCTGCCCAATACCATCCCAACAGTGAAACATGGTGGTGGCAGCATCATGCTATGGGGGTGTTTTTCAGCTGCAGGGG
Organism: Amphiprion ocellaris; assembly: GCF_022539595.1. Lineage (NCBI taxonomy): Eukaryota > Metazoa > Chordata > Actinopteri > Pomacentridae > Amphiprion > Amphiprion ocellaris. The sequence goes on along the minus strand of NC_072779.1, from coordinate 35,070,020 downwards.
CAGGACGACTGGTTGCAATTGAAGGAAAGATGAATGCGGTCAAGTACAGAGATATCCTGGAAGAAAACCTCTTCCAGAGTGCTCTGGACCTCAGACTGGGCCGAAGGTTCACCTTCCAACAAGACAATGACCCTAAGCACACAGCTAAACTAACAAAGGAGTGGCTTCGGAACAACTCTGTGACCATTCTTGACTGGCCCA